>NW_006760388.1:2634303-2746798 GCF_000271605.1 Fomitiporia mediterranea MF3/22
TTTTATTCCTTGGTTTTCTTTCGCTAACACGCAGATCTTCAGGCTGGGGAGGCGGTGGGAGCCTATTAGAAAAAAAGAAGGAATAAAAGAAAAAGTTTAAAAAATTGGGAGCGAGAATCGGGATTACACAGCTTATATTCCGTCTATAGTCCGAAATAGGGACTGGCGTGGTATCCATCCGTGGTTTATTTGATCCACACCACGGATAAGGTGAACCACGGATGGAATTCCCACGGTTACCAGATGAACCGTGGTTACCGTGCCACGGTTCAATTCCCGTATATAACATTTAGATTTTTTATGCTATTTTGTACTTATAACACACAATTATGCAAAATTAATCATATACAAGCTAAGATAAAATATTACATGGGTATTTAAATGAAAATTATACAAGAAATTAATTTTTTTTTGTTTTCCATAAATATGAAAAAAGAGAAATAAATCAAATTTCAATCCATTCCCGTCCTCTTAGCCTCTAATTAGTATAAGAAAAAAAGAATACATTTTAATGGCTTACCAACTATTTCTTTATCTGACATTGACCAAACTTCAGCATCACTCATCCCAGTAACAGACAGTGTTTTCTGAATCCTTTGTCTAGGTCTCGATAGCTGCACTGCAGGAGCTTCTACCGCCGGCCCCATACAAAGAGCTTCTTGTGATGGCCGTGATCGGAACGTGAGAGAAGAAGCATCCAGAGTAACCAGCACTCTAGTCATGTTGTAATACTTCTCATAGGGAAAATTTGAAAGGAGAGGAGGCTGATCCTCAGACATAGGATAATTATGATGTAGGGTTTGTGTTTCTTTGAGATTTTAGCAAGACATACAGGCAAATGAGTGAGTAACTATATTTTGTTATGCTACTGTGACATGCTACACTGGAAACCAAGCAAACCACGGAAACCGTGGGAATTTATCCACTGGTATGGATACTGTGGGAAAGTTCATCCGTAGTATGGATACCGTGGATCCCCCTAACCACGCCAGTCCCTAGTCCGAAACTACGTCTTATTGTTTGCGTCAGATGGAGAAAGTGTGGGTGCGAAAGAACTTCGGGAATTCGTAGTTCATGAATTCATTGATCGTGAGAATGACTACTACACATGTAGTGCGGATAATCCAGATCCAAAGCCTTCTCTATTCTATTTCTTCTTTTCGCACTGTGCGCTGCCAGATCGGGAGGAAGAAAGAAAGCTTGGTTGACGGAAGCGGTAAGAAGGGCAGGGAAGAAGGGAGACTTCTCAAGCAGTGCAGTTCCCATCACTTTGGTGTTGGAGGTGTCCCGCTCTGTTGACAACCTTTGGACCTGTGTTGCCCTGTTCCTTGTCCCTGATTTACATGCTCCTCAAGTTGACAATGTCCGTTGACCGACAGTTCGCAGCTATTTTGGATGACCGCGCCCGCAGATGCATTAGTTTACCCTGTATCTCAGCGATAGAGTAAAGGCACACCGTTCGATGTATTCCAGGTGTATCATCGACGATCCTCCGAGGGCCACCGCTAGGTGAGAAATTCCGAACACGGAACTGCCTCCTCTGGGAATTGATCTTCTAGATATCGGAATGTCGTCAATGTGCCACTGGGTGTTTCTCGAAGGGTATGTCGGGTAGACATTAAGCCACCGCAGAGCTCTTGAGCCACGGGTGCAGTCGTGCAAATTCCCAGCCCAGAACCCGGCATCCGTCTCCCTGGATGACTTCTGCAGAGTTTTCCGAGCGTTACAGAGCCAGAGATCATAGAACGTGGTTCGAATGAAAAGCCGAGACAGTATCTCTGAAATGGGGGCTAGTTACGTTTGATGGATTCAAAATTAAAAATAGTATTAACGCCAATTCGATGTATGTTCCCCAGTTCGTTCCCAAAAAGGTGCTGGATGAGAGGCACATGGACGAGAGAAGATGTCTTATCAGTTTGTCCTACTCCATGAAATGAAGAGAGCTCAGGTTGCTGGCGACCAGGAGATCATGACCAGTATTTCGAAGGAGCAGTCGCTACCGGGAACTAATAGAAGAACAAGAGCAATATCTGCCATCCTTCGTGGCGTTTAGGGCATCCTAGTATCATCCATCTTGTGGAAATGAATCCCTGATTTCTAGATAGAAGATGGCGTCAACGTTCAAGCCGCTGCGTTGGGTCGGCAGAGGACATGGTGAGCTCTTGCCTTGCATGTAATGAGGTAAATACAATCGTTAGGGTACCAGGGGATACTCAACCCTTTTTGACAGTAGCAACTCACGAACTCTCGTTCTGTCTACGGCTCTGAGGCCTGGAGTCTACACATTCTCAGAGGGACCCTGGCAAGGAAATAAGAAGCAGGTGTCCCTCTGTGAGTCCATTCGTCGGCCTTGCTCTTGTCAAGAAACGGCTTGCTGTGGTTTTTGAATAATTACCACCTGACAAACGGACAATCAGAACCCTCGCGGGCCTATTTTAAAAATATCAATCAATCACTCATCTCATATATCAGTGCCATTGAGCTGCGCCTCGAGGACAGCAAAGAAATTCCTTTGTCATTCCACCTTTACTAAAACGGTTCAGTCGAAACCAAAATGGTCTATAAACAATAACAACGGTTTTCTTCCCCTTTGCCCCGAACACACACGGGATCAGCAGAGCACAGCAATCCGAGGCTAATTCTCATTCGCGGTTTCCCCGAGAAATAGCGAACAAGAACGGAGAATGCTAGTAATACCAATTGAAGCAACAATCAAAGAAACGAGCAGGACGAGATGCCGCCGGCGATACATGTGGGGGATGATTGTCTTTTTGTTTTCCTCCCCACGCTCCGAGGTAGTGCTTTTCAATCAACTTTCGTTATTGACCGACAGTGTGTAGCGGAGGTCCGCCTGACGCCTTGTTCAGACGCACACCTAAGTAGGTTCAGATGAAAAGATCGACGCAGTGTAGAAACTTTGAGTAGCGCAATGCTTGTTCGTTGCCGAAGCCAGGCACGTCAAGGTAGCACATGGATTTAGCGCCTCTCTCTAAAACGGGGAGTTGGTATAGAACCAAGAAATTGCTGATGCCGGGGTGGCGTCTTATGAGCTGTTCTCTTGTTTGGCGCGGCCCTGTTAATCGCATTCTAGAGTCGAGGGTAAATAGTTGTTGATCTCGTCGGCTACCGTAAAAATTAGCAATAGACAATGCAGGGGCGCTTGTTATCTACAAGCAGTTCTTTCCTCTGGGGAAATCATCAAAGACTGATGCTGGTTTCCAAACGTTCGTCGGCCCCGTAACGTCTCAATGTAATAAACATCCGACCTGTAGACATGGAAATAATCAATCAAGTAGACCTTGCCTTGTTTAAACCAACAAAATCAAAGTAGAAGTTCCAGACGGAAATCCAGGCGCTTGTGACAAGAAGGGTTGTCTAAAACACGTGAAAACAAAGTGAGTGGCCCAAGGGTAACTGAGCTACTTACAAGCAAACTAGAAGATAGAATACAAACTTCTAGAGGGTTAGCACCAATTAAAGGTTATCAAAGGAGTAATTAGGAAGGGTTAAGAGTGGTGGTAAGTAAGGGGCACTTGACACCCGAGATAACCTTCACGATGCTGCATCGTCAGTTTTCTTCCACCGACGCTAACGTACCTCCCAAGCAAGTAACCTCCAGAATTTGAGGTCCCATATCTGGTCCGAAGATTTCGCAGTTTGACCTTTCTCTTAGGCAGCCCGGAGAGCCCGAAGGACAAAGTTAGCTCGAAAGGAGTAATGTCTTGCGTCATGTCATGACCGATTACCGAATCGATTTGAAATCACGGAGACGTAGTTGCGAAAGCCACGGAAGACATTCGAGTGTGGTGTCGTAAAGCAGAGTAGAGATAGTACCTTGCAAAAGCTTACTTAATCTGAGACATATTCAGTTCATTATCAGGCAAAGAAACTTGAGGAGTGGCAAAGTCGCGACTAACGGTCCGTAACTGCTGCTATGCTTTGTCCAACCCGATACTCAGCAAAGAAAACTTGAAGAGTGGCGAAGTCGCAACCAATGCGGTCCGTAACCCGGACTGGACTGGTGCTACACTTTGTCCAGCCCTGTCTCCTGTTTCCAACCGGCGGACAGCCCAAGTTCAGTAGTCAGTTAACGAACTCTCTATGTGGATGGATAAACCTGATGATACTCGGCAACTCACGCATATAGTATATGTATACTGTAAGCGAAGTGGAGTCCAGAGCTGGCCCAGGTAACAGGTCTCGTATATCAGAAAGAAAGTAGGGGAAACGCCCTCGGACCTCTGAGCGATCGAGAAATAAATTGGTGGCACTGGCTTTGTTACCTCTTAGCTTAGCTTGCGCGCGCAAAGACACAGGCACAAACCGTCCGGAGCTGAGCGCTGATATATCTTTTCCACCCCATCGTGACCAGTACATGTCGACCCCGTGCCTCCGGCCCGCGCATCATCGCAGGGGCCTCGTGTTTCGACCATCGGCTCAGGTCCGCTAGCTAGTACACTCCACATTGGTCATGCTAGGGCTTCTCCGCCGCCCCCCTTCCTGCGCTGCGCGGCTCCCGGTGCCCGATGTCGACTAATCTGGCGATGTCTGCCGCTTCTGCTTTCTCCCACTTCAGATTGATAGTGAATTTTTTTTTTCTTTCAGGCCAACCGACGAACCGATGAGGAGCGAGCAGGCACGCGAATAAACATCAGGCATATCGGTGTCAGAAGAAAAGCATGGGGCTGAACTTGTAGGGATTGACAAAGGGACAAATCGCTGCAACAGAAAATCGCAACAGAAAAAAAGGGAAAAGAGAAGGAAAATTAGAGAATAGTATGCGCCAAACTCCTGGTCGCGCCGCGTCGATCACACGCGTGGCTCACCTGCCTCGCTTACAAAGTAGTCGAATATTTAAATTCTCATATTTTTCATAAATGACAGCCATCACACAAAACAGACAGCTAAAAGAAGAAATAAGAAATGATGTGGTATATGTGGTGTCTCATCTGCGCTCCGCACTTGCACCTGCTCCCTGCTCTTGTGCTATTATTTTTGCTGACGCAACCCTCTTTGTTGGCTGATTACTACTCCGACAGCGGCATCAGGAGAGCAGTGAGACAATCTTGTGGATACCGGATCTTTGCTCTCACAAATCATGCACTTGAATAGCTGGCTGTGCAGATTTCTGGCCACCATGAATGGACAAGATCGTTTGTCATAGCCCCCTGCTTTGATACATTGCTTTGTTCTCGAAACTACCTATCCCAGAATACTGAAAAACACCCCAATTCAAAAATACTCGTATGCAGTAATTTCGATAGCGTGCGATGTGAACGGCCTGTCCACAAACCCCGGATCTGTCTATCTTAGAGCCATACCCATTGGAAGACCACGAAGAATCTTCTCGACCAATGCGCGCTTCATGAATTGTTCTTCCGCTAGTACGCGCGTTGTCTGCCCGTTCGAATTAATTAGTAAACGTGTAAGACGTGTGCCGCAAGGCCTGAATTCAATGCATGTGGAAATCTGAATAGTTCGTCTAGGCCAGACATCTCCCGTTCTCAGACAAGAGATTCAGGTGAAGACGGACGAGGTTCCCTAATTTGGGGTTTATGACGAGCAGCTTGAGTATATTGGGCTGTCGATTCAGCATCCAATTATATTGGAAGCAGATCGGCAATCGGGACCTCTTTGAAGAGAGAATGGAACAGAATAGGAAGCAGAAAGGTGTGACTTACACGGAGGAATCGCTCAAGGTCAATTCTGCCCGAATTGAGGGCACGATGGAGGTGATAAATCGTGTCTTCAATAGCGTTATCCTCGGCGACAAGATTAACCAATCTAATGAGCCGCTTTCAGCAAATGAAAAACTTCCAAGGCACGGAAGGGAGACAGGAAAACTTACTGATTACCAACAATGCTGCTCGCACAAACCATTTCATCAACGCTAACCTCCCCACGGCGACGCATCTCGCCGAGGGCATGCTCTCCATCTGTGATGAGACTGCTCCAGCGGTCGCCAACCACGCTGCATACGTCTCTCACAGCAACCAGTCGAGCGCTCTCATCTCGTATTGCCTCTGGCCCAGCAAGTAGCTCTGCCTGAGCTGCCCGCTGTCGCGCAACCGCATCGGCATGAGTTGCTGCAAGACGCGCTAGTGCGTCGCGAAAGGATGAAAGAAGCGCATTGTGCAGTGCAACCGTTTGTGGATTTGGCGGACGCGGCGGCGGTGCGGCATCGGTGTTATCTGAAGGAGCTGGTTGCACTGCATTAAAATCATTATTTTCATCCAGTAGATCGGGTGGTGGCAAAGACGGTGGAGGCCTGACAGGTTCGGTGACTAGTGAAACTTGAGGCGCAGGATTTTGTTGATAACCGGGTCCGGGGACATATCCTAGACTATTATTTGGTAAGTTTGTTGAAGATGATCCAGGAATGCTCGATGGTGAGAGGAAGGGAAGCGGTTGACTGTATGCACGAGGCACAACAGGCGGAGGTGACACAGTAATTGCAGAACTTTGTCCATTTACGGCTGTTGTTACTGATATTTGGTTCTGATCTCGATTCGTGAACGGCGAAGGTGGGACAGGAGGATGGGGAGGCACGGGCGGCCGTTCAGGGACATACGGTGGAGGACCTTGCGAGTTCTGGTTCTGACCTGCTCCCAACGAAAAAGGAGATGAATAGCGAATTCCGAATTCGATATTTAGCGCCGCTCAAGATACGAGGAACACGGATTGCAACGCGAACTCACCTCGCGGTATTGCCGGGGATGGCGCCGACGGTGGAATCGCTCCAGGAATAGGTGAATATCCAGCAGGATGAGGTGGTACTGGAGGAGCGGGCTAGTCATGTTGTCAGTTCCACGGATCAATTTCATTGAGATGAAGCGAAGTAATCATAAAAGGATCAAGAACGGGAAAATAGTCGGAGAAAGGGCAAAGAAACGCATGCACGACGATGAAAATCCCGACCCCGTCGGTTCTGCAAGTCCAGGCAGCACTGCTACGGGGTTACTGACAAAAACAAGAACATCCGTAAAAAAGACTGGTCTGTTACATGAGCTCACGGCGTCCTGAACGATCAAGATATGCGACAAATTTCAAGATGCCGATTGACCGGTAAGACCGGACGCACTAGCGAAGAGAAACACGCCAGTAAAAGCGCCGAAACTCCCAGTCCAGCCAACAATACTGAAATTTATTAAATTACGGGAGAAAAAAAGGAGCAAAAAGGTAGCGCAATTGATGACAGGATACTCACACTATCACGGACATCCGTACCCACCGCACGAGGTGCATAATTTGCTTGGTTAGGCGCGTGCGTTTGCAAAGCTGATGGAGACGAAAATTGATTGGGAGTCGTTGGCACAGAGGATGACGTAGGAGCGGCTCCGACGACGTGAGTACTGCTACCCGGTGTAACAGGCAATGCTGGTCCGGAGGGGGCAAATGGCTTGGGCGGCAAACGCGGGGGCAAGGAGACATCAGTGTGACTCACGTGACCGCGATCCATAGGCGCGGCGACATGGGCGGCGCTTGGGGACGGCGAGGAGGGGGCAGGCGATGCAGCGGATGAAGGTCCGGCCGGATGCTTCGGACGCGATTTGGCATACAGCGGTGGGTCGTTTGAAAAGTAAGACTGCATGGCTTCGAGAAGAACAAGCAAGGAGCACGCCTGCGAGATCGAGAGCCGATGTCATTGTCAGTGCTGTGAGAACATCGGCGGAACAAATGGCCAGGACCCACCTCTGGCTTGCGAGGCCACTGAGATGTGTAGTCGATGTTGCACTTTCCTGAGTGGTCGACCTGCGGTGAGGGCTTCACAAGCATGTCGCTTGTCGGAACCACATAGACAAGGGGCGCCTCTGCGGGATAGGACAGCAGGACCCACAATGCGACAGGAATGTTGTATGACGCATTTCGGAATGAAATGGGGAGTAGACCATGCACGCAGAGGAGGAGTTGGGTGCGGCCATCGTCAAAGGCTGGGATTATCGTAAGCCTTTAGGTTCAGCTAGCTGGATATATTTCCTGTATGGGAGTGTTTGTGTCACCACGTACTGTACACATCTGTCTTTGGCCTCAAAGAGGGGTAGTGGTCGAGAGCAGCGAGGACGTCTGTGTAGACCCTGTCCGCATTGTGATAGCGGGCGATGTTCTGTTTCAGCCAGTTTGCGGTGAGTTCACTGCTCATCGCGGCAGACAGTGTTTGTGTTTCCTTGTCTTTGCTAGGCTAGGAGGAGAGCGCGAGCGATTCGGCGCGCGTGTTGTGCAGGTGAGTTTGGGCAGGCGGACACTGCAGCCGGTGATCCGGGGACCCTGATGATTGTGCGAGAATCAGGAAAGCTCAAAGACAATAGAAAGGAAAGGAAAAGAAGAACCGAGACGGCGGACGGGGTCCTACTGTGACAGAGTGACCGGGGTGCTGAGGCATTGAGAAAGAAGCGGCTTGGTGGACCCTGACGCTCTACTGAGGCTCCCCTCGGCCGGGGTCAAAATGCCCTACATAAAGGATCGGCCTCTTCGCGATGTCACTCTCACAATACTTAACCGCCTCCTCCCGGTCTCGCTCTGCGCACTCCCCGCGCGACCCCCCAATCTTCCATTTGCAAAAATGGACTCACTCATGCAGACAGACCATGCTCTCCCCCAGCGCCGTCATCGCAAGATGCTTAAGGACGGCTCTGCAGAAGTCTGGCCCCAGGACGCTGAGGATGTCTTCCTTGAGGGTCTCAAAGATTACTGGAACTCCCCCTGGGCAAACACAAGCAGAGGGCGCTCTCGTTGGCGCAACCAATATCTTGTCGACTATCTCAAGAAGTTCGGCATTGAAAGATCCAAGAAACAGGTAGCTTCGCATATACAAGTGCTTAGAAATATGTGGAAGGGCCATCCAGGTAGGACGTCATCCACAGTATACAAGAGTATGTCTTGTTCGCACACTCACTTCGTTCATGTCATTGCTCTTGCAGAATTCGCCTTAGTAGCAGGTCCAGACGCCATGTCTGAAGGCTCGTCTACCTCGGATAGATATTCTCCCCCTCAGCGGAGTAATAAGCTTACTTCTCGTTCACCGACATCACGCCGTCGACCCTCCATTTCCCACTCATCACCGCCCTCTACCCCGACTTCGAACGGCTCAGAATACTCGGAGGCGGTTCTGAAGGACCCTCACCACCCACAAGGCTTGCATCTCTCGCCATCGATCACATCTCAACCTCCTGTAATCAAGTCGGAGCATCTTCAATCACCTCAAGGTTCACTTTTCGAGCCATCCGGCCTCCCTTCAGTCCCTGAAGTTGCGCTGGAACAGCCGCAGTCAGCGGCGCCCAACAGCACGGTCGGATTTTGCCTATGGGCGCAGAACATCGAACCTACCTATGTCGATGTAGATGCCCTGCCGTTTGTAGACAAACCCACCTCGCCAGGTTCACCAGTACCGCCACAACTACCGCTTAGGGGCATCCCACGCGCCTGCCTGCGGTTCACCCTTCGATTGCCGACAGAAGGAAGCGGATGCGATGCAATGGGCTTTAGTGGTGCCATCACATTTTCACGGCCGCTTGCGTCTTCCGCTAGAGTCGTGACGCGCGTGCATATAAACAACGTCCCAGTGTCTCAGGAGGTCCAGCCCCTCGTCCCTGTTCATGATCAAGCAAACGCTGCGCTCACGGGCCAGGCGATGCAAGAACGGCATGTCGCGATGCTCCCTGACTCCTGTCTGTCTCGGTGCAACCTTCTGAATACGGCTGGCAAAAAAACTCGTATTATCCAACAAGTTATCGTAGACGCCGAGCCGCTCTTCGTCGTTGGATATGACCTTTATCGCCTCCCGGTTCCGCACCTTACTGCGGAGCTCTCGTCATGGACGAAGGTGGTCGACAATAGACCTCCACCAGAGCCGTCACTAGACCCGTTGCCTATCGGTATGGGTCGATTTGGTGCGGGAAGCTCTGCGAACGAGTATCTATACGGTACCGCAGGTTCTCTCCCTGCGCACGTATCTCGGAATACGCCGCCGCACAGCCACGGTTTTGGGCACTCGCGCGGGCATAGTGTCGGGAGCCCGACGGTCGGACACCCGATATCACCGACTACGAGCTTAGGGTCAACACAGATCTCGGCGTCACTGTCCACCGGACCCAGTCAGGCCACGCCGACACACGCAAACTTCACAACACTCGGTTCACCAATGGCACCGACGAGTCCGCACGGTTCGTCATCTGGCTCTTCAACGGCGCGCTCGCGCTCCAGTTTTAGCCAGGGCAATGTGGGCATGGGCATGGGCATGACATCCGGTGTCAATTTCCCGTTGGCCCATCACGGACACGGAAATGGACACGGCTCTTTGATGGGCTCCGAAAATTTTGGTCAGGACCCTTGGACGAGCAATCTTCTACCTTTGTTCTGAACGTTTTCTTTGTCATTGTGACCACACGGCGCCCTACGTGTTCTATTCGAGCCCTGAACGGGTCGTATTCTTCTTCCCCTTCCGCTTTCACGCCGCAATACAAGCAACACGGTGGAAAGCAACGGGTCACGACTTCACGACACCTCCGCAGCATCACTCGCACGCAGAAGCACACCATATCGAACTTGAATCAATAAAGTATTTGTATATATCACCCTATTCTTCAACCTCTCTCTCTGCAGTCACTCGCCGGTGACACGCAAGTTCTCGCCCAACCTACTTTCTCCACCCTTCACCGAACCCACAATTTCGAATTCTTCGCATTCGCTGAATATATTCACCCCCTTCGCTCTTCACCACTCCTACTTTTAAGCTGTGACGCCGAAGAAACCGGTCTCCCGGCTGAACTTTTTTCTTCGAGTGACTTTGCTTCTCCCCTGTTTACCTTCTTGGGCAGCTGGACTTCTCGGCTCATATCACCGACTCGCAGAACCTCCTCACGCACGTTTTTCGTTGTGAAGCCATCTCCATCGCACCTGGCGACGCAACAATTCCCCATCCCTCTTCCCGCTCATCTACCACCATTCGAATTTCCACAATCTTCTCCGTTTTTATCATCAAACTCTTTTCTTTTCTGTGTCGCATACAATATCAACAGAATCACACTGTATAGCACCTATCTTCTCCCTTTTCCCCCTATATTTGTATGTTATATCTGTTTCTGATTAACTTTTTTTCGATCTTCTCTCTCGAACTTTCTGTCTGCTTTGCATATCCTCAATTACCACTCAGATTTGTCTGTCAAAATTTATCCCACCCGGTCATTTGGTACCTCCATCTGTGTATGGACGTCGTCATGCCATATTGCCATATTTCACCGAACATATATTTGTATTCACTTGTTTATTGGCTAAAGTCTATCAATTTTTATTCTGCTTTTGTTTTTTGTCTTCGCTTCTCTGGATCTTGTCGAAATTGCTTCCCCTCTTTCTCTTTTGAGTCGTGTAGTTCCGCCGATGTCAACAACTCTACACCAACCAATAAAATTAACATAGATGCCTCTCGCCCCCGTGCGCGTTAACTTTCAAGCATAAAATAAACTAGTGTGTGATCTAACGAATTTCCAAAAGAAATAAAGAATACTAGATGCTAGCTGATACGTGACATTGTGAGGAATTCTTGAGACCAGAATCGATCGTCGGTGTTGCGCCTCGCGACAGTATTCCTACCTACACTACACTACAACAGAAAATGCGCTGCGCTGTGCATGTAAAAGGCAAGACGGGACAGTTATAGATAGCTAGACCTTTGCCGCCAGCGCGCTGGGACGGACTTGCTTGGCGTGGTGAGTTTTAGTACTTTGCTCTACTTTGTTGGGACAGAAGCTCTCTCCTCACCCGAAATCTAACTTCTGGTCATTGTCATCTATTTCTATCTTTATACACGAGAATCTGAGTCCGGCGAGCATGGGGCTACCAGTAGCATAGAAGCACCTTTCAGAAGACGAGTAGAGGAGCTGTCATGCTTGAGCAGGTCGATCTCGAAGGAGAGTACGCTACCTATCGTATATTTAGTAGATTACTGCCGCCGTGTATATGCTATTGTGTACCGCTCTAGTCTGGCTGAGTCCGATGGCAGTGTTCCGCGGTTCGGACTCACTCACACAAAGCGTGGTTGTCAGTAAGGCATGCATGACCCACGTTTATCCTTCATGGTACAGGAGTGGCAGCTTCTCAGGCCCGACAGCACCCTCCCGTTCAATACACCCAGTGACCCAGTTGTCGCGGGAATTCCGACTCGCATAGCTGACAAGTAGGGTACCTTCTTTTCCTTTTCCTGCCCCCCTAACTTTCTCCCTTTCCCCCCATACACACTCTCCCACTTCTCCCGTATTGTCCTTCTGATCAGTTAGGTTTGATGTTCTCTTTCTTTCTTGTTCCGGTTTCTGACGATCTAAGTCGCCTTGGAAAGTGTACTTTCTTATTCTTTTCTCACCTTTTGTTTTTCCATCAAGTTCTATGCTTCGTGCACGGGCGCCTTCTCTGCGAAGGAAGGAAGCAATAGGATAGTACGGTTGAAGCACCACCAAGATTAGTGCTGCGCCCGGTACACGCGTATCGCACACGATCGTGTCCCTATCCAGCTTTCATCTCTGTATACTTACGGGCTTCCGCGTTCCCATATCGCGCGTTGCTTTCAACGCTGGTCACCGGAGACACCCTATCGATCGTATTAATTTAGTCATTAAGACACTAATTGGCTCTATTGGCTTGTAAATCTGAGTGATTGTACACGTACAACGAACCCAAGAGGATTGGATCCGGTTCGTATTTCATTAGTCGTCAACGACACAATTTTCGTGGCTGATTGCTAAGAAGAATATGGGTTCCTTTTCCTTTCGAAGAGTTTTATGCATTGTTTGCTATTCGCGAACAAAAGAGCATAGGGTGAGTAACTTTGTTTACTGAGGTAAATGGCCTGCTAAAATGCCCATGCTAACCGATCCATGTGCTCTGCATTGATCGTCGTGTTCATTTGAATTTCATTTTCTCTGACATGCCCAATAGATGCTTTTTTTTCGTATGCCGTGTCGTAAGTGTACCTTAAGATATACAGGTTCGCTCGTTCGAATGAAATTCAGGCGTGTCCCACGTGCATATGGTTAGTGGCACCTAGTCTTAGTGATGATATTTATGAGATAATCAAATTATGTCTGGTCCCAGTCAGCGCCAAGTTTCAGACAGGAAGGTCATACGAGAAAAGATCCCTGCGTGTTCAGGCACGACCGAAATAGACCGGAGCAAAATCGTAGTAAGAGTGAATCAGATGCGCTCGTCATGAAACCTGTGGCGGCGAGTTTCACTCGTGAACACGGCTCTATACTTAGAGCGAGATTAGATATGATTGCGAACGGAGGAGAACAGACGAGCGCGCAAGCTAATCCCACATGGTCGATAGAACCGGTGCTGTTCTCGTGCCTTGTAAGTTGTCCGGATATGTGGATGTCAAGTCACGATGCGGCCGTATCCTCTCTACCTGCTGACAGTGATGAAATACGAGTCTCGACTGGACTGGACCACCTTCGCACGTCGATACTGCCGTACCCTTATAGTTGCATTCGGGATAACGGAAGGGTTGGTAAAGGCTTTTGTGCCAGCAGCGCTTCGGAGGCAGTCCAGAAGCCAATGCCACCCCAACGCACAAGCCCGACAATCCGAGGGTCGTTAGATTTACCACAATCAGGATACCGGGAAGACTCAATAGTAGTTCGGACCGGAAGCAAACTGGAATTCGAGTGCTGTAGTCTAAGACGGAACGAGCCGAGCTCGGGCTGGATGTCAGAGGATCGCAATTCGGAGATGACACGGGTAAAAAGGCCACAGTCTATGTCAGGTTTCCACCACTGCTATCCATAAGTGTTTACCTGCGACGTGCGCAGACCGGACCGGATCCAGGGCTCTCACGCGCCATCGAGAGCTTTTCAATGACACTGCTATTCGAAGGTTATGATGTAGTTCGTCCATTTTCAGCGCTTTATTGAGCAACGTGAAAATATTTCGACGGTTTTAGCTCGGAATGCTTCATGTGCCACTGTCCGGAGTCAACTCCAACCTAGTCCGAGCTCAGATGATTGATTTTGAAGTGATGTCTTGTCTGACTGCAGCGCAGCTCGTGAGAGACAACAGTCCAGTTTGCCTTCGCATCTTTACCTCCGACGCATTGATAGATGCCATCTCGCAGTGTGACCTCGCAGTAATAGTGATGGACTGGTAGCATATCTATCGATGTTGTGTCACCTGTGAAATCTTCCTTTATATCGTCACGTGACAGTATTACGTCTTACTCGATCTATCTTAGACATACGTCATGCACCTTTTCGTAGGCCTGTTTTAGAGACGCCGTTTCCTTAATGATGCTCAACTTGTTTAGAGCTCAATAACGCCTGTGCTACTGCTTGCATTCATTTAACTGATATTGTCCATCTTTCTACTTAACGACGAGGAAAGCCATTGGGGTTGATGCGTGCGCTTGTTTTAGGTGCATCGGACTAGGACATGGGTTTGACGGCCGACCTCGTGTGGCAGCTGTGAGAAATCAAAGCAATTACTTGCACTGTACAGAGTTTTTCTTGCTATGGTGGAGTCTAGACGACTGCCGTAACAGACTCGTGTCTGAGTTATTGATGACCTATCAGAGTCTCTTGAACAGCCGCATGGATCAAATCATGTTGCATGTTCATCTTAGAGTTTGCCATGAGACTCAATCTTTTCAGACGCTGGCGAACGTGGCGGCGGTAATCTTGGCATCCAGTTACTTGCTTCCATAGGAGCAAGAAGACGCTCTAATGTCAATTGTTTCCTAGAGTTTCTTTTATAAACCAAGAATGGTGAATGGCTTGTGGTTTGAAAACATCCATATTCACCGCAATTGCCAGCTCCGTTTCCTCGGGTCAGGCCTACCAACTAGCGAATTTAAACATTGCTGTCTGGTGGGTAGCGAGGCCTCTGATGATCAGGCGGATGATGTATACCACTCATCGATCGCTCAGAAGCACGATAGGTGCCTAAAACTGAGTGGATGATCAGGGGAACTTATTGTATTCGCCGGTCCGTACATGGCGAGCATGAACGTGAATGATTAAGTCACGTTGCTGTTCTCCAGACTTCAACAAACCGAGATGCGGGAAGCGGATAATACTCAACTTCCTATGGTTATTGCTGAGTTTCCCTGCGCCTTCAAGGTCCGTATTCATCCAGAATTTTTCCTACTTCATATCACCTGCCCTTGGTTCGTGGCGCGATCATAATAAGACCCCGAGCTTCCTAATCAACGCAAAATCCTATTTAAAAGGGGCGGCGATAGAAGAAAACGTCCGTGACGCGATGAATGGACTTTCCATAGTACCCACGGTGGCCACGGATGTTGCGGTGCAATTGCATTGACCTTAAATTCACGGTGAGCACGGACCAATGTTCCGTGCTTCCTTGGCGCTCATCGGAGTTCGCATTGACGGGATATAAGAAATGGGACCGAATTGTATTACAATTTAGTCTCTTCTGGTGAGAAAAATTATCAGCTGTGATGAGTCGGGGTAAATTCACACGACGCCAAATATGTGCATACAATGATTCTACCGCCTACACAATCAATTGTCAATCATCGGAAAAGTTCAAAAGCTCAGCCTCGAGCGGTGAATGTAACCGAGTAGCTATATCGAGAAATCACTCAGAAGCTTCAAAGGAGTGCCCAAGTAAGAAATGTCAAAGATTAATTACCCCTTTTACTGTCGACTTGCGGATAATTGTCTGCAGCGCTAGCCAACAACCAAAGGGTAAAAGGTTCCGTCCCGGACATGCCGACTGACACGAGCAGTTGTTTGTACATGCACGTGGTGAAACGTGTACACACATATGGGAGCGTGGAGCTGAGGAAAGCGTCAGCAGTTGAGCTGGATGGTATGCCGCGAGGCTAACGGTGCGTCACTACATCGCCACAAATAATGCCTCATGGCAACAAATATTAACGAGCATGGCTGTTCTACTCCTAAGTGTGCGTACATTTCGGACCGGTACGCCATCTTCAGAGAAGAAATACTCAAAATAATCAAAATCCGGAGCTTGCGTGTAAGGAACGGCATTGGTACCGAAGAGATTCGGAAAGAAGTTTAAAACGGGTTAGACGCGTACGAGCCTGTCAGATAGAAAATCAGAGGATAGCGGGGGCAAACATTAATATTTGGAGTAAATACTTCGACGTCGTGCTAATTGCGGCCCTAACGGTGATTTCTCGCTCCGGACACGTCATTTCGTCTGATTTCTGAGCTCCTTCCGAAAGCCAGGCAACGTTTCGGTACGAGTATTCCATGCTAAACATTGGATGAGAAATATTACAACGTCAAACCAAGATGAGAAGGCGATATACCATCGATACACCAAATATCATATGGACGTCGATTGGCTCTTTTAGACTTCCTTAAGTGAATGGCATTTGACAGGGCTACTCCTGAAGCCTCAGGCGCAAATGAACTTGATGAAAGGAAAATGTTGTTCTGACCGATGGCGAACTCGGAAGCATAGTCATCTAGCTTTCATCTATTCAAATGTCTTAGATTAATCGATTTCTCCCCATTGCGAGGCTTGCTTTGTTATCTGCTCCTACGGATCTCGAAAAAACAAGAGCTTTACAGCTGATGAGGAAAAGTCAGCTCGCGTGCATAGGCAAAAAGCCATCCCGGCATGCCGTTCGATACTGGTTGAAGTGGAGTACACGCAAACGTCCGAGTCCGCACCACATGGGTGCATCAATATATCCCTGTCTTTGTTTCTCCTTTCTGTGCTTGCATTTGTACCATACGCCGAGCGGCGTTGCATGAAAACAAGAACATTTGGTCCCCTGAGTATTAATATCCGATTAGCATGCGCCTACCACCTGGGTGTAAATTGACAAAGCGGGAAAGCGGGGATCAACTCAAGGGCAGGAGATGTGCGGACAGACGGAATTCTGCAGACGTGCGCCGCAATCAACTGCCTCCAACTAGATGTCCAAGTGACGACATCTCATTTCCGGCAAGTCCGAAAGCCTATGAAGATGTTCATTGCAGCTGGATTAGCATACGCCTGCTTATTGGTCATGTCTGCTTTGCAGGATGCGGGATGCCTGGTAGTAGATGAACGATCTTGGATTAATCGTAATCATATCGGATGACGGGACTTGAGAATATGGTGTCATACACATCCTTAATGCATCTCCTTTCACGAAGGCCGCCGAGACTCTGATGTGGTGTAGAGGTTCGTCTGGTGAATCCAATAGAAATAAAGAAGCTCATATAAACAAGCGACTTAATTTGATTAAGCCTTCCCTGTGCGAGAACGGACCACGGATGCGCCCAGTTACAGAATAGAAAGTGCAAAGAGTACAAGCGCATGCTCTGGAAGCTTCGCGCTCAGGACCAGCGAGAAAAGTGATTGATATGCAATTGGGTTACTTGAGCACATGCCCATGCAAGGCCGACCAGCTATTCTGTGGCATCTTGATAAGGCGCATCCATAAAAGGCGAAAACTCATAATAGAACAGGAGTTCGTGTGGATGTCCGGTGATACCCTAGGTCAGCTGTAGAATCATCTCACATCTTTTTGTTCCGGCTCATGACGGGGATTCCAAAGCAGTAGCTGCAAATGAACGGCTCGTAGCTTCTGACAGGCTAGAATACGGAGATGTGCGCACCCAGACATGCGGAAATTGTGGATGAACGCCCGTATTCGCGCATACTAGCGTCGCCGCTGCGGCGATACCTCATGCCGGCTCAATCAAGCAAAACCGAGGAGATTCGCTCTACGATCCTTTGACACGTAGGAATTTCCGTTTATCCCTGTTTGAACTTCGGCGGATCATCGACATCGAACACTATACAGATGTTGTATCACTGTACAAATTCCTTCAGAGACCGAAAGACACCAAGGAAACATCTAAGCCGATCGTCGATTTAACTGAATTAAATCCAAACATGATCCTATCTGACATTGGTTGCTGGCCGGACTAACCGAGAGAAAACCGACAGTCGATGAATAAGGAAAATCAGCTATTTCTAGTAGGTGACTTACAGGAATATTCTGGTGAGCGGAAAATATGCCGTGGAGGTTCCACACCTCAGGTTTTCATTTGTGAAATAAGATGCATCATGAGGCGAAGTATGTCCATAAGGTGAAGGATATTTGACCTTGTCTATCCGATTTATCTTATCTAAGATAAGATAAGTTAAGAGTGATCGACGGCAGGATTCCATTTCACGATGCGTGTTCCTAGAATGGAGTGCATCGCAAAGCAAGTCAAATAAAATAGGAAATAAGAGTACAACAAGGATTTTGTAAAAATTCCGCGCAATTAGTTGTGGTCGCGAGAGTACTGCAAAAGTCCCTCCGCTAGTCGTCGTACTTCTAAGTCGGCGTGTCTCTCAATTAGGAGTTGTAGTTCCCACAGATTTGTAGCGAAGGGATTGCACAACTGTGGATCATCGACGTCGGGTCGATACACACCATTGGTGATCCTGTCTTCGATTGACAACAACGCGTCAAGTTTCGGTTCCTTCACAAATAGACTCCGAACAAAATCTACCGTGCGGGCAGCAGTCGTGGCAGGGAAGTGCAAAGAGGCAATGAGAAGACGTTTGGCAAATGCAGCAGTACGCCATGGCGGTGACTTCGCGGATGGAGATCGCGAAAAGAATACGAGATTCAAGGCACGAAAGAGCATGTTGGCCAGAGTATCGCTTCGTTGTCCCTGTGCTGCTGCTTTCTTGTGGAAGACTTTCGTGCCGGCGACAGGCTCCTCAATTCCAGGCGTGGAACTTAGCGGCAGTATCAGGGCATATAGGTGATTTATGAAGTCTGTCAGATCAAGATTCAAAGCCTCTCCTGTGTAATGTCGAGCATGAGTAAGTAGATTCGAGCAACGTCCAAGAGACAACCAGTATACCTTGACCAGACAGCAATTCAAAGGCAGTGACAATGCAATGTAGACGATGGTGCATGTACTCGACGTCGGGAATTGAACCTTCTATTTCTTGCTCCGCGTTTTCTTTGGTCTCGATAGTATATGTACTGTGGGAGACGTGGTCACGGAGCACCTGTAACAGATCCTTGAAGAAGTCGATATTCACGAGATGCGCGAAACGTGAGATTCCCTGTAGCGCGGCAGGAAGGAGAGGGGTTGGCTTGTCACTTTTCAGTATTCGGAAATAAAGAACGAATAAAAGCTTGAGAGTTTCTGTTTGCTGTGGGAAACTCCGATAAATAACATTACTTGTACATTTCGACATTCTTACTCACCACAGACATGCGTTCTTCCAGATCAACCTCTGCATTTGCCTCACGCATTTCATCCTCGATCGCCTTAGTCTCCTTGAGTTTCTTCAAAGCCTTTTTACTAACATGCGGCTGTGGTGTCGATTTCCCTTTCGCCCTCCGGGCAGCCGCTTTGCCTTTGGACATGGTTTCCCCGGGCCTCTCTTTATCAGCCCTTGATTGTGATGCACGGATGCCACCAAGTTCCGTCTTCAGACGCAAGTCAAGAAGACAGAACATGACGTTGGGGTGCACGTTAAAATGTCGCTCTTTAATCATTCGGTTCAAGAGTCGAACGATTTCAAGTGACGCCTGACCGATCGTATCCGTACGAAAGACAAACGTCAAAGTCTTCAGGCATAGTTCGGACGACTAGCAAGATTCGTCAACTCCCGTTGAGCTATACATGAAGTAAAGTTGTGCGATACAGACCTCATCCCACACCTTTCTGCTGAGACGTGCTACGACCACAGTCATTAGGTTGACTCGGAAGTTAAAGTGAGTCAAATCGGACAACAATTGGCATATGCATTGTAAAGCGGACTCAGCGAGTTCGCTCTTTGCTGGAAACATTAAGCATTAGAAGACGAGTAAATAAGTATTTAAACAGCATACCTTTTAGCTCAGCTTCAAGTACACGCAAATAAGCATGATATACGCTCACAAGGCCCTGCTCGAAATCTCGAGTCCGCTGGACTATCTGGCTAACCTTCTCCGCTTTCTCCTTGTCAGTCAACGGGCGTATACGATAGCCTGGTACGATGTCCTTGAATACAGCAAGTTGCGAGAGAATAGCAAGTCGTCGAACCAGCACATCGTTGGGTACCGGATCGGGATGCGAGGGCGTGGAGACGTGCGGGAGGCAAAACGTGTGTAAACGCCGCAAAAGTCCAATCTGTTGCGTGGATAGATTCAGACATGCTTAATATCAGAATGATAGAATGTATGAAGCAACGTACACTGTTTTCTGAATCAGCGACAATGTCCTGGCATATGCTTGCAATCTGTTCTTTCGCTTGTTGCACTCTTGCCTTACGTGATTTAGTTGAGATGATATCAACGACTGCGGGTCTTCCGAAACGAGCCCCAGTCGCGACATCTTCCCTAACTTGTACGTTCTGTTCCTCCTTCAACCTGAGCTCTTCGCCTGAAGTTTCTTCTTCCTCTTGCCTTCGAGGAATGACCTTATGCACCGAGTGCACGACTTTCCCGTCCTGGAGCTTAATAGGTAAGCGAGAGACTCCTTTCTCATCTTCACTTGAGCCCCATGATTTTTTGTGCTTTCTAGGCATCGTCTCATATGGCTTTTCTTCGTCATCCGAAGCTGCGCGAGCGATCCTCCGTCTTGTCCGTTGTGAAGAGAAAGTAGAAGATGCAGTATCATCGCCGGAGATATTATCATCCTCATCTTCAGTTCTCAAACTCCAGGATTCATCAACTTCGCTATGTGAATCAACGGATGGAAGGTCGTCCTCTCTAGCGGGTACTCTCTCGGGCTTTGTGAGCTGATGTAGCCTCTCTTGCTCTCTCTTGCTCCTAGCTTTTTGTCAGTCGCTAGGGTTCGAATTGAAATGAAGAGCGATATGCACCTTGCTATGCCCTTTTCGTCCAGATGCTGCAGAAATCCTCCCGCAGCGTTCATGTTCTCAGCAAAGAACTCAAGTTCTTCTTCAGAGATCTCCGACCCCGTCAAGGAGTCATTATGTGGAATAGGAATGAAAGGTTTCTCGTATGCGTGATCTTTGCCTTTACCCTTGTCATTTGTTTTTACCTTCTTGCTGGACTTGGTACTTTTCCCCGGCGACAGCTTCGCCTTTTTTGAGGAAATCTACATCTGCATTGAGACAAAGACAACGTAATGTCTAATGTTTAGAAGTACCTGAGATGTGCTAGCCTTGCGTTTCCTTAATGTTTTGTTTTTCAGAGCCATGGAGGAAAGCTGAAAGCTGAGTACAGTGCGTTCTATCAGTGACAGTGACAATCTCTCAAATTTTGTGCATGCTCATTCGGCAACCTCCGACTGTCACGCGTGTCAACGCGTCAGGTCACGCTACTCACGCGTCTCAGAACTCAAACATTAACAACAACGACAATGCCCACTCATCGGGCAAGCCAAGTTAGACCAAGGGATCACACAGCGCAATCGGATCTGAAAACGAGTCTAAAACCCCACCATATCCCACTTCTTGGTGTCCTGTTTTGGGTCTTCCATCCTCAGGATCGGCTCAGGCTGGAACCGAGCGCCTTATTAGAGGTCTTTCGCGTCCTCATCAGTGAAATCTCTGAAGTAAGCAAGCCTGCACGAGCGCGTGTCTATTGAAGTTCATACCTCTTTCTAGGTTACTCAGCCTAAATCATTTTGTGATCTCTTGGCTGAGATTGATAAACGGCTCCCGATAGCTAAGGCACAGGCTGATGGCAACCTGTCTGAGAAACTGAGGGCACTCGTTCGTCGTGTGTAATCGCAAAGTTACGAGGTTCATGCTGAGATGATGTTTCTGTTCTAGCCCCCCCTTTTGAACTCGCCTCACCGTCTCACCGAATTCTTCTCAGGTTTGCATTTCTCTTACTTCCTCGGTCGATTTCTGCTTATGACATGCTTAGAGTTGACTCTGTTGTGGCTATCCGATGACGATGAGGTTATGCGCCAATACGCTGAATTATTATTGATATTTATACTCTTTTACCCATATAGTCAGTAGAGCAAGATCCACCTATAGTACGTTAAAGAAATGTGTTAAAATACAGGTTCTCAAGTGGCTTCAATAGGAAAAACGGTCATTGTTTGGTCTATTCTTAAGACGTGCATATCTTGCATTCAGAAAGCTGTCGTTCCTCGGGCTTTCAAGTTTCGTGGATGAATTTCAAGCATGGGCATCAGGAAATACAAGTCAAATAAAACGGGCGATCGCAAAAGATGCCATAAGAAATGGTAATGTAAACTAGTGAGCATTCAGTGCCCTCTCTAACTCGTGACAGATGATATCTTGATTAAAACCCATAACGACATACGACCTTCTGCTGATCCGGAATCATTCGCCGTGTAAGCCTGTTCCTAGCCATTGCTAGAAAACGTATGGATTTTTTGGGACCCTCAAAATCTTAGGTTTGACAAGGCTCGTGCAAATGGTGATGCACATGTGGCCGCAGAAAACGTTCGGCGGTTCTTCGAACAACGTTTCAATGAATCGACGGACTTGTGAGCCGAGTGCTTTTTTGTTTGGTCTAATAGTTCTGACGACATTACGCAGAGATCTTCGCCAGCTTGCCATATTCAACCTGGTTAGAACGCATATCTTCAATGGACATCTCTTAGCTGCGCGAAATGTCAATACCTTTGGTTCTTACTCTTGTGCACGGACTCATTGCATGTGTGTGTCATTACTTTAAACAGCTACTTCTGGAGGCTATTACAGTAGCACGAACATCCGGTGACAACATAGTCCTTCAGCAATGTATGGCGTAAGTAATTCATACATCGTCCATTAATAGAAGCCTGAATCTCATACAATGCGTGACTTACAGACTCCTACGACGTATAGAGGGCAGAACGAGATCACGTCGGGAGCCCTTGAACGAAATCCAAGCTGATATACCTCCTATGGAGGTGCTGAACGATTGCGGGAAGCTGTTACGTGAAGTACGTTGGTCCATGTTCACCTTCGTATTCTGCATATTCATTGCCATTTAGGCCCAACCGCTCGGTGACTGCTTTGAGAAAGTAGTCGAAGCATTAGCAGTATACGATAATGCCGGAGGATTCCGCGGTAGTCCAACGACTCTTGATGATCAATGGGCATTTCATGCTATGCAATCGGTCCTTTGGAAGTTAGCAGGTACGTGAAATTGGGGACAGCTGACTGAATTGTGGGCTCTAGATTGAAGTTTCGGCGTGAATAGGTTGCGAGAGGTTAGCTATGATTGAAGAGAGCATTGTCCTTGCTTTCACTGCAAGCGGAGGTCCCGACGACAATCGATTCACGATACTTCAAAATAGAGCGGCGATGGTACGTTAGAAAAGCATCTCGCAGACTCTAGTGACGTACTGGGACCTCTTCAGTATACAAGACAAAGCAAAGAAGTCGAGGCCTTCAGTATCCTTTTAGATCCCGAAACTTGGCGAGGTTTAAGCTTCAGCTTGAATCAAGTACAGTACTGGTCGGGAGAGATTTGGATAACAATGCTTCATCTTGCTACTCGAAGGTAGGTTCTTGTCAACTTATATTAATGCATTGCGCTCAAAGCGAGAAGAGGGCAAATTCGCCAAGCAGACGAATTCCTCAAACCCCGTAGACCTGGCTCTTTCAATGGGTCCACCGACCTATATTTCCTACCACTGGACAGACTGAATGCGCTCCCGACGATTGCTGGACAGCTGTATAGGGCGTTACAGATGAGGGTAAGTGCAAATTTCCACCAGATCGTTGTGCTTCGTCCTTAAGTCATGCACAGAAAGTAAACCAGGGAGCGTCGTCCGTGGATCACATCTTAAAGGCGTTGTGGCAGAGTGAATACCAAGGACGGTTCCGGCTTTATCGATTAGCGATGATTCTTCTGGCTGATGTCGGCCTTGAGTTCGGAATGACCGTATGGAGTAGGAGGCTGGTGGAAGAAGTATTGCCGCAAGTGCGCGTGCCATTATCATATGTCATACCGCATAAGACTAATAAGACCTTTGTAACGAAGCTGATTTCTGGTGAAGATATCGAACAACGAGCATTCGCATGCTTTGTTCTCGCTCGTTGCATAATTGCTTGCGCCGAAAAGAATCGTAAGAATTTATCTCTACCGCAAGTCATCCTGACCTTGCAATTGACACTCTTTTGTACTTCAAATGCCTTGCAGCGGAAGAACTGGGCAACGCAATCCCGTATCTTCAAATAGCAGAACAGGATTATCGCACTCTCGAGATTCACACCGCAGTTCAAGATGTCCTTTACGTCACGGCTCTCGTATACAACAGCCTAGGAGAAAAGGAGCATGCAGCCCGTGATGCCGCAGCAATGAGGCACATGGACGCGAAGAAGGAGCACATGCGGTTGGAGAGAATCCCAGTTAATGAGGGTTGGTCTGAGATCTGGGACCTGACTTGTGAGATATGCTCCGCACTTGCTCTGAGACAGTGACTACGTTGTATATAGCTGCTTGATTGTAATGCGGAGCGATGGTTCGATTAAAATGTATAGTCAATTTACATTTACAGGTATCTGCAGAGGCCGATATCCATGCCTCTGCGAACTTTCAATAAAGAATTTGCTGGGATCTAAGCATGGTGCAGTTGCTGAACAGAATCCGCAGAACGTCACTCCTGCAGAAGCCTGCTCATAGCGGTAAGTAAATCAAGAGCAAGCAACACGAACTTCTGACAATACTTAAGAAATATGCCGTAGTGAAGTTACTCTATCATTGGCCGACCAGAATTAGAGTATGCCGAATCGTTCGTATCAGACAAAATTATCATCTAATTCACATGACTATCCAAGTTGTCCAACACTCAGGGTCTAGAGCACAGCTCTGGGAATATAAGTCATTATCAATGCTAATTGCTCTCGTGCCTCCTCGTTCCCGGTCCTTCCATCTTGTCACATAGGTCTCTCGACTTAAAATGATGCAACCACAAGACTTCGTGCCAACAAACAAAGAAGACTGGGCCAAGTCCGATATTTACCACAATAAATTCCTTATCCCAGAAGATCCGGTACTTGAATTTGCGGTGAAGACTAGTCGGGACAATGGGTTACCGGATATCGCAGTGAGCGCTGCGCAGGGTAAATTCCTGAACCTCGTGGCACGGTCTATACGTGCTAAGAGGATTCTTGAGGTCGGGACGTTGGGAGGGTATGTACTTAATCAAATTAAATCGGTTAAAATAATGACTGAGGAAGCCGATTTCTTTAATCTCAGGTATTCTACGATATGGCTTACTAGAGCACTACCTGCGGATGGAAAACTCGTTAGCCTTGAGATTGACCAGCTACGTGCTAAAGTATGGTCCTTTGAAATATATCTCTTGATAACACTGACGTGGACATTGCAGGTAGCTCAGGACAACCTTGACCACGCTGGTCTTATGAACAAAGTCGAGATTAAAGTTGGTCCTGCCGCAGATACGTTGAAGGCACTCGATTCGAGTGAACCCTTCGATCTCGTGTTTATTGATGCCGACAAACCCAATAATTTGACGTACTTCCTCGAAGCAAAACGGTTGACTAGGCAAGGAGCCGTAATTGTGCGTTGTTCTCCCTGCTCCTCCAGATCCGACGTGTTCACTAAAGTCCTAGCACAGCTCGTTGATAACGTCGTTCGTTGGGCGAAAGTCGCTTTGGAGCCCGAAGACACTAATGATAGGAATGTGCTGGGAGTCCGAAAACTTTTGAATCACCTGAAGGACGATAAGGAGGTAGACGGGACAACGCTAGGCCTGGTCGGTGACAAGGGTTACGACGGTATACTGTATGCCATCAAGAAATGATCTCTTTGAGGCATTTTGAATACGAAACAGTGCAAGCAGTGCACCCAGGGAAAAGGACGGCATTATAATTCGTGCTAATTTGGGTAGAGAGCAGCGTGTTGCAATGTCTAGAGGGAAATTATTTTGTACTATAGATACGTACTTTTCAGGTGCATTTTACCGAGTTACTTGAACTGGGTACTATAGGAGGGTCATCCCAGCCAGCCTAATCATATATACAAATCAATTGCATCCTTGAGTAGAGACAATAAAATGACACGTACCAACACTGTGTATCTTTCCTTCCCTTCTTCGTCAACGACTTTTCGTCTTGAACCCTCGACGATGCTTGGTGTGTTCGTAAATCTCCCTATCCTCTCCAGAACATCCGCATCCATATTATATTTTCTTGCTACCCCTTGTAACTCTTCTCGTGAACGAGCAGCTTTTCTGGACTCCAACGCGTCAACAAGCTCGCTCGCTCGAAGACGGTTCCTGGGAGGTGCATAGGATGCTGCCTGTTGTTCAGACGTTTCTCTGGACTGTAGTAAACGCTTCATGTGGTCATCCTTGACGATCCAGTTGTCAGTTCCAGAAACTACTAAGTACCTGGAGTTGTCTCACATACCGCTCGAACCGCTGACATGTGATGGTCAACCTTGACTGGACCAAGCTGCTTGAGCTTTTGCATAAAATCAGGGTCTCCTGCATCCATTTCAATTGCTACCTTTGAGGTTGGAAATAAGCAACATTTGAGACAGAAAGTTCCTTACAGGCACTTTTAGTTTCACTAGCCATAGGTACGTTCTTTTTCGGAAGTTGTGACGGTACACCCCTGTCTGTCCTTGCCCCTGCCCAGGCCGCAGATGGTTTTGAAGGAAGCTTTCGTGAAACCTTTGATGATGAGCTACCCATGCTGGGTACGGTTGAGGAAGGGTAGCAAAACACGGGGTTGTCAGTGACGTATGTCGTGTCTCAACGCGCTTCGTGCTCCTGACTAATCTCCAGTATCACGAAGATCAGTTTCATTTGGCTCAATTTATTCCTAACGCTCCGTTAGCCAGAAGGATAAAACGCTACAAGCATTTGGTTCTAATTTACATTTCAAGGAGCCAAAGACGGAAAGCTCGATAGCAGGTGAACAATAACATCGTAACAGGAAAATGTAGAAAGACTTGGCGGATGGTAGAAAAAAGGAATCGAGGAAATGCAAGACGAGTCTACACGATGTCCTAGTAGGAATAGGATAGGTCGGTGTGTTTGAAGAATGAACATAAAACAGCAGTTTGATAGTGACCCATAGGTTAGATATCCTCATCCTTGTCTTCGATCTGCGAAGGTTTCAACATTCCGGGAATGCGCATCGCCGCACTACGTTCTTCCTCCGCCTTCCTCTGAGCTTCTGCTTCCTTCTCTTCTAAGAACAACTCAGCGTTATCTCCGGAGAACTCCTTTAGTGAGATGAGGAAGTCGCGCAAGGAGAGCTTGAAGCGGTTGATATCGCTGTGCAGCTCGCCAAGGCTTACGACGAATGCCTGTACTTGGGCCCTATGGAACAGTCAGTATGCAATAACAAAGACCACATATAAAAACGTACAATTGCATGTGCGGGAATGCTGTCTTGAGGAGGTTGGTGCAGTACTCGCGAAGGAAGACCGCATTGGAGATGTTAGGATCCGCCACCGTTGATGGGTCAAACAACGGCGCCTGGATTTGGTTCGTCTCTACTAATTGGAATAACCGTGCCAATAGCAAACTCTGTAGTTTGAAGCCGCTCTTGTGGTCCGTATCGGTTAAGACGTAGAAAATGTCCTGTGTGATACTCAGGAAGAACTGCTGGAAGAAAGCGTTTGAGACGGATTGTTCTGCTGCAGCGAAGTTGTTAACAACTTCAAGACAGACTAGACGACATCAAGTGAGGAACGTTATAGAGATAGAAGAAGGCGTTTCACGTACGATTCAAGCCCATGTCAGCAATATCCCGCATGGTATGCTTGATAGCCCAAATAATGCTATCCATAAACATCTTGAACGTTGGTGGAGGCAACCCAAGTAATGCTAATAAGTAGGTCATCGTCAGTTCTCGATCTCGACACGACACAGAGAAACCCGCAAACCTGGGAAGCAGTTAATGTTGATGGCTCGTAGAAGCTTGAAGAATCCGACACGGTGTTCAGGATACTCGGAAAAGTCCTGATTGATCATGCTCAGAGTTGGCTCGAAGACAGCATCCAGAACTGGAGGAATCTGTGGAGTAAGAAGTGGCTAAAAGGAGGTCAGCGAAACGAAGACCATACTTCCTCCAGACGACTTACCCCAAGGCGTGTAGTGATGGCGGCCATCACATTGAGAACTTCAGCATCACGAGCTGCAGGTACGTTCGCACTGTAATCCCCGAGAATTGCGTCTAATAATGGGGGGATAAAGTTGTTGTACACGGCATCTAAATCCTCCGCCTTTTTTATATAGGTCTCCATGAGCTTGAGGATTTCTTTTTTGACGGTGCGCAATTGGCGAACTTTCGGAGTCTTAGTGGCGATGAGACCTAGAAACGAGTAAAGGATATTAGAAGTAGAACGATAGGGTGACGTCTATTTCGTCACCTTCCCGAGCGACAGATTCGCTAATAATGCCGCTAACGGCCTTGTAGAGTCCAAGCATATCCATGAATATGCGTCCTAATTGTGGTAGGAAAAAGCTTCCAATCGACTGGCAGGCTGCAACATTTGTTTTGAGTACATTGGCGAGAATCTTGATGTTATCGATGCTGCTGAGCACATCCATGTTCTGCGCTGCCTGCGCCATCAGGGAATCCCACTACGGATTTATGAGCTAAGTTTGAATGATTGAAAAGGAAACGTTAACTTACAGCATTATTGGGTAATTCCATGAGCTTTGCTATTAATTTTTCCTGCTGCGGTTTATTCGGCTGCGCGGAAATCATGTAACCAACTGCCTCGTAGAATGTATGCACTTGCAAAGGAGCGAGATCGACGGTAATGCGGTGCAGGGAGCGCAGGATCTCATCCACGAATGGCTCTGTCTCCCCAGATTGCTGCATGACGAAGTGTCGCCTGCATTTCTGCGCGATCTTGATGAAAGTATCACAGGCCATATCTTGTACTCCTTCATGCGTCTCGTGCATAAACTCGAAGAGCTTATTGACCACAGTCTTCAGGAACTTCCAATGCGCTTTGAGGAAACGTGGATATTGGCCGACAATATACATGATGTTGGAAGCAACAATCGCCTTGTTGTCCTTTCCACGCTTCATTTCAACAAGCCCAAGAAGTTCTTTTATGACAGTCACGAGGAATCGCTTCTCCGTCTCCTCATCTAGTAAAACGTTAGTTGCATGTCGTAAAGACACCACGCTTCAACTTACTCATAGCTCCAGAAATAGAACCGATGGCCCAGCACAGTGTATTGAGGTTATTCCACGACCATTCGGAACCGTCGACTTGCTTTGCAAGCTTCTCCGTCAGGATATTTTCCGTGTCGAGAACGTCCAGATGTGTCAGATACACGAGAAGTTCACGCATAGACTTATAGAGGACAATGGTATCGCTCTCCTTCATGAACTCGCGGACAACTTCACCTTCGTCATTCTCCACGACGAGGACCTGGAGGCATTTACTGCGTCAGATATACTCTTCTACAATCAGGCGAAAGACTGGACTACCTCTTCCGGCTTGACCATCTTTTCAATAACAACCAGTCGAAGATTCGAAAGCACGTCACTGTAAATATTCTTCCGTAGGTTCACGCTATTAAGCATGGAAGAATTTCCTAAGTTAAGTCCCATAAGGAGACCCGAGTCTCCAATAGGTAGACTCTGGATTTCCTCATACAACTCAGCGACGAGCTTTAGCCAATACTCCAGACAGATCTTGAAGATCTCCCGTTCGTCTACTTGAGAGACTTTCACCATGTACAGGTGTGCGTTCAGGAGGACATCGCGGTTCTGCTCTGTCTCGACAGCTCGGAGGTGATTTGAGAGGAAATTGGTAAGGAACAGCGCAAGGTTTAACACCAACTCCTGTCCAGAGTCATTTGCATTTGCGTATGCTTCAGCGATATTGGTATTTGGTGGGATCATGCGGTTGACGGATGTCATGACCATCGCAAACAGAATGACAAACTTGGGGTCGTATTCCGGACCTACGTTTAAGGCAGCAATTTCCGCTAGGCACTTCAATGTGACGTTTCGAAAATCGGCAACTTCGAGGAACTGGCATACCCATAAACGTCATCTCCATGAGAATATAAATTTAACGTACCCTCGTCATTAGGAGATCAATTATAGTTGTCTCAAAGATATAACCTAGTGGGATCCAGTTTAAGAAACGTAGAAGCGTCTCCAAAGTTGCTCTGATGAGTGACGTTTTCTGCGCCTCCTCGAGAATTTCGGAGCAGAGTTTGAATATCTCGGAGAACTCGCCGCACATCTGGTTCTTCAGGTTCTTTGTCTTTGCCTGGGTCATTTGTTCGGCCGAAAAGTCAAAAATCTCCTCGGACAGAAGTTTGAGAATAACCATGTTATTCTCGCAAAGGGACAGGTTAGTCTTTGACGACTCGACAAGTTCGGGAATAAAAGTCGGCCAATTATGTGGCCATTCTTGCTTCAAAATCTTTTGCGAATTGTTTTCAACCTCCCATAAAGACTATAGAAATAACGACGTACTTGAACCAATGCCAAGTTGAGCTTGTTGACATATGATTTCTCTCGTCTCATTGTTTGCTCATCGGAAGAGACTTTGACGACCACTCCAACAATGAAATTTCGAATCCCTGTGTCCGGAACAAGATAGGAGTTAGGTATAATCTCAAATTAGAACATGGTGAACAGTTGACCTTGTCGTTGACCCTCTGGAAGCATCTTCCATCGAGTTTGCACGAGCTTCTCCAAAATTTGTAGACCGATGTACTGTTTAGCGTAGATGACACATGAGCGCTTGAAGACACAGTATGAAAAGGATTGGAAACGGTACCTTGGACTGCTGGAACGAGCAACGTTCTAAGATATCCGGGACACGCGACCAAGAGTCTGGATGTTCTTCGAATTGGGTTAAGACGCGTTGTGCCATTTGATGCTACAATATCAAGCCACAATAGATCAGTTCTGGCACAAATCACGAAAGTTCATCCACACGCACCTCGCTGCCTGCGCCCGAGTAAAAGGCCATCACGACGCGATCGAGGAGCTCGACATCGAATGGTTCCCGTGAAAAGTCGAGAAGGGCCTGACGAGGAGCGGTTAGCACGACGAATACAGACGAGCCCGGCGCATTCAGCCAGCGGTCGGCAAGCAAAGACCTCAAGACGTACCTCCATGGTTGTCGTGTACGCGATTAACGCGTTTTTAGGGCGTCCTACTTATACGGGGTACAAAACTAAGTTGCGACGTCGTCGGCGTCTGCAACCAGTGCGTGTGGACGTTGAAGACAGTTAAGCCAAGGGTTGAGGGCCACGAAACGTGACCAAAAGCCGAGGTGGATTGGTGATCGCGAGCCTAATTTGGAAAGCTGCTAAGGACATGACGCACTGCCATTTTGCTTTACTTTTTTGCTTTTGTCCCTTTTTCACGTCTACTCAGTCGGACTCATCTAGCCACGCATCCCACGCCTATTTTCCTGCACTTATGCCGGAACATGGTGGGAACAGTGGTATTGCAAGGCTTTGACGCTATTCCTGACTCGGACAATTAACAACAAGCATCGTGTTTCGCTTACATATGTTGACACAATAAGAGACAATAGGATATCAACAACCAGCAAGCAACGGATATAAAAAATACACGAATGAGAAAGATTGCATCAGCATGAATCAGAACATCGAATATCCACGCGTCCAACTGCTCTCCCGCCTGGCATCGTTCGTAACCGCTGTCGTAAAGTCGTTCAGAATAAACAGAGGTAAGGTATCAACTGTCCGTCAGGATATACGCCCAAGCCAGTTGGGTATTATAATTTATTGCCTATCTGAAAGGGATTAGCCATAAATCGCCTTTGGATCAGAGTGATCGCTACTCACGATGTGGATGTTTAGGATATGGTGCAGAACGTCCTGCTGGTCGTACCCCACTCCTCGTCGCGTGGTACGTCGCTTGCCTCACTTTCTCGCGCTTGGATAGGTACGTTCTGAAGGGAAACGATGAGACCTCTGATGTCCGTGAAGGAGTCCATAGTACGCAAAGGTAGAGACAGACAGAAATATTGATAAGAGAACGTGAATGAATGTCTAGTAACCTCCTGGGCGTGTTGGTATAGCTGGTGAAGTAGCAAAGCATGGCGCTCCTTTTATACGCAGCTTGGTAGTCAAGGCCATAGCTAGCACAAGTACGGGACAATAAAAAAGTCAAAGGACCTGTAGGGCCAAAAGCAAATTTAAGCTACACGTTACCGAGTCACCTTATTGTCAAGAAGTAGGCGAACGAGTTCGAAAGAGCCAAGAACAAGAGCCGAAACAATGCTCGTTCCGAGGTACCCGCAGTATTTTCGAAGCAGCAGGTACCGTCCACACCATGGAGTAGCCGAGCGGAATCCGTTACAGCTCAGCAGTCTGGTTCCGTCTTTATGCATGCAAGCGCCAGACTGATTGAATATTTAGATCCGCGTTCCCTTTAGCATGCCAGGTGCAAGTCACGCAAAGCTCCGTTCATGTAAACATCACAACCTCGCGGTGTTAAGGCCTGCATTACTGCGCCTCTGCTACCAGAGTAACCACCGTTCATAAAGCATGTAGGACCTAAGCAGTGACGTGTACAAGCTCAGGAGTCAGGGTCAGTGCGGACTCTCGAGTCTGACTAGTGAGAGGTGGTTTAAGCTGAGGAATGAGACGCAAGTGAAGAAAACAGGCACAATTTTGTTGAAATTTTCATGGCCAAGGAGTCTTTTCATGCCAGGCATGAGTCTTCGTTGACCAATGTTCCAAATATGAACAATTAGACTTTGATCACGTGCGTGCTATAGATCAGAATTCGCCTGTGCCTAGGGCAACATGCCTGCCATCGATTCTCCAAACACCCTGTCCCATTCATCAAAGAGCACGACGCGCAATATAGCGGCTTCTACAAGTAAATCAGACCTGCGCTACAATGTCCGTCTCTCAAGAGACGGCCAGCGCTGGCTCTCGTGCTGCACGTGAACTGGGCGATCTCCTCGCCAGTATCGAAGTACGCGCGGACTGGCCTGTTGTTGAAACTACGGCTCAAACTCTTGCAAATGCATTGCGAAATCGAGAAGGTTCAGGTGAGGTCTAAGGGCATGCGTTCCCCGATGACGTGTCGCAAATTGGAAGATCGTGCTGAGTCTTACACTGCAACTCTAGTTGACGAACATACAACACTGGGAAAGACTCTGTTGCCACAGACTCTTACCTCTCTTCTCAAGGTCGCACTTGAAGGCTCTCGAGTTCCGGATGATGCGCATGCAGCAGCTGTCTTGGAACTCCTCCGAGTTGGTGCAAATTTATGCATGGACCACAGTGCGCGTTCTTATCAAATATATGCGTTTCGATACTCATACAGCTGTTGGTAGACGAGAATCGCGGTCATCTTCTGGACTCCGGATTTCCTCAATTAGTTGTTTCGCTATTAGAGGGCTATGCTGAATATCTCCCCGAAATACCCTCATACGAGCCTTTTTCCCTTTCAAACGCGCACCTGAAAATAATCAAGACTGCGGTGGGAGCCCTTCTGAATCTTAGTCTGGGATATGGTGAGCCACACAGTACTTTCTCGCTGTTCTGACGTAATTTTAACAAGGTGACTAGAGCCTATACAGACTCGACTCATTTCTCTCGAAACTCCTGTGACACTTCTGCGTCTCTCCATTGCACTCTATCCGCCTGGAACATGGCTTTCAGTAAAGGAAACTGGCCCCGGTTCTATAGATGCGGAAAGCTGGACACTAAGAAAGGGAATCACGGAATGGTCCTGGAGGGCCATCTCCGGATTGAAAGATAATCGTATGCTTCTTCTCGCTCATATTAATCCCCACGGGCGTCTAATAACGGTTCCAAATCTCACAGAAGTGCAGCAGCCACTCTTTGGACCTGAGTCACTACCTCACCTCGTGGTTCCCCTAAAGGCTTTCCTGCCACCGTTCCCAGTACCGACCAACTCCTTATATTCCGATATAACGACTCGAAAGGCATTGCTAGCAACTGACGTGGAAGTACTGGAAGAGGCTTGCGAGCTTATAGAGACGCTGACGATGGACATTGAAGACGTTCGGCTTGCTCTTGCACGTGGCATGGCCTACAACGAACAGCCACCGTGTTTAGCGCTCATGCTCGACTTTATCGAGTCAGCAGAATACGCGACCGGCTGGCAAGACTCCGGGATACCTCAAGAGGAAGTGGTCCGGTGGAAACACGCCCTTGACCTCTGCAAAACTGCGATCATTAGATCAGTTGTGGAGATCTCAGGTGAAGAAGACAATCTAGATGTCTTATGGGACGACGCAATGCCACAAAACGGGTTTGTCTCGCGTCTGATAAAATGGCTGCAGCCTACACAGGATACCAGCCCAGGACAAGTGCATGATGACCTTGTGATCTGTGGAACTCTCAGCCTTGGCAACTTGGTACGACGAGGTGAGGCGCCTATCGGCCTGAAGCAGAACAAGAAAGGTTACTCATCTGTTCTGAAACAGAGAATAACTCAATTGCGCTTGTAAATGCGCCCATATCAATTACACCACATCTCGTTAAATATTTAGCGCCGGCAACTGACCTCAAGGTGAAGCACGGTGTCATTGGGCTTCTGAAGCATCTCGCCCAGAGTTCTCCGAATCGGAAGGTTCTTGGTGAAGCGCACGTAATCGAATCACTGCGGTCTTGTGAAGTGTTCAGCGAGAACGCGGACATTGCAGAGATTGTTCAGATGTCTGCAATCAATCTTGCAAAACATCTGTGCACTCATAACGGTCTGTACCACCGCATTTAGTAAACTATAAATAGTCAGGATTAACCTACATCTACTTAGTGGGGAACGCTATTATTTGTGTTTTGGATGGAGCCGATAGCCAGTCGTCTGTGTCGTGCCTCAGCCAGATCCTTGCTCTTTCACAACGGTCGGACTCTGTGCCTGTCAAGAGCGAAGGTGCCCGTGTACTGGTTAATATAGTCAAGTCTCTCTGCTCGAGCACAGGGGACTTGAATGAACCCCGTAGGAAAGCTGCAATCAAAGCCGTGACAAATGCCGAGTCCGCCACCACATTGGCACGTCTGCTTGGGCGAAGCAAGAAACATGTCATTCTTCTAAACGAATCCATCGTGTCCATGTGCCTTTTGGCGCTCCAGTCTGGAGGAGGTACGTCCGATAATAGTGCATATAACTGTTCTCTTTGCTGATCCTGTCTTATAGCCCTCCTCGTGCTTGATGCAGTTGTTGCTAACTTGCCGAAAGAAATTCCTCCACCGTCAAGACAAAACAGTCTCAACAGCGAATCTGTGCCTTCTTCCGGAGGTACACCTTCTGCACCGGTTACCGCTCCTAAGACTGCACTTGAGGTACTAGTCTCAATCTTGCAGAATCTTGAAGGAAGGATTCCTGCGGAATTGCGTGCCAACCTCTGCCAGCTCCTTGGGGAGATTGGCCGCGACAGTCTTAAGACTGAATCGCTTGAGCACCACGAGAAAGTCGAGCAGGTGCGCCAAGCGTCACGCGACATGCTGCAGTCGTTAAAGGGCAGCCCTGATTCCCTCGCGCTGAGCGCCGCAGCTGGCAAGGCTCTTGACAGCTGGTGAGGTGAAAGTCAGGTTGGAAGGCATCGGAAGGACGAGTATCTGACACGACAATCTAAGGATATTTGTTTACATCTCGTTTCGTTCATGTGTATCGTGCGTGCTTCACCGTATTTTTAGTCCTGTGTGTACTTGTGAATGTATGCTATGGATAGTGTTCTTTGCTTGTTATCTTAAGGTTTGGAGCATTGGTTTTGCTCACCGTCTTTTGAATTTGATAAAGTCAACCGGTTGTGTTATAGTACCGGCCCGGCATGTTCGGTCGCTATATTGATCCGTGTGTTCAACGTCCCACAAGAATGGCATTTTAAATACCTTCAGAGCAGCATGGTTCCATTCAACCTGTTTATCGTTCTCTCACACTCGCTTCTTGTTTTTCACTACCATTCACTGTTTTCCTTGTCTTGCTATCCAAAAAGTCGAATGCTGCTTGGCCTTCATGAGCACATTAACCAGCAGCATCTCGGACGGCATCGCGACATTAACATTTAATCGACCTAGGACACTGAATGCAATAACCAGAGAAGGTCAGTAACGTGTATTCTAGCGTCAGAAAACCGAATGGTTGTACAAAATCTAAGGCGTCTGTAAACTACGGTTCTTGGATGCGTCGTGCACGAAACCAGATTACACTGCACTAGCCGAGAAGCTACGTGAGATTGATGCGCGAGAAGATGTCGTAATTACGCTTCTGCAAGGTGCGTTATCTTCTATCTGAGTGGTTCTGAGCGTCTTGATCTATTATTGTCACCAATTCTAACAATCTTTTGATATGTGAACAGCTACAGGCAAATGGTTCTGCTCGTATGTTCCAACTTTGACATCAATTCATTTTCCACAAGTCTTTGTCTGACAAATGCAACCGTAAAGCGGGACGGATGTGAAAACACGAAACAACAACCAAGAGGAAATGGTGACTATAAGGGAGAATTTCCTCGGGCGCGTTGCTCGACCAAATACTGATTGCAGCAGAGCAGTAAGCATATATGATATTTTACCTGAATGTTCATGATGTCTATACGTATAATACCCTATCTAGCTGTATACTCACAGTAAAATCCTCGTTGCTGCTCTCAACGGGCCAGTTATGGGTGCGGATATTTGATTCAACCCGTTTGTATAATCCCAAATAAATTCTCTACAGGGATTGCATCAGGTTCGAACGAGTCCTTTCGATAACTTCAGCACAGACTTGATCAACCCGACCAACAGCATTCCTGGGCCATTTTGATTTCATTTATTGTATGCCGGACGTTTGGCTTTCAGTTCCGTTTTCATTTGTCGGTCAGTAGTGGCTCAACAAAGACATATAATGTATTAATTTAATATTTCATAGGGATTATATCTGAGGCAGGTTCAAGTGTCAGTTTTGTGAATCGAAGTAAGAAGACCCTTACGTCTGCAGGAGGCTTAAAAGCTGGGTCTAACAAACTATCCAGTGGGCTTGTCTAAGGCAAATGAGGCCCTCATTTTTGGAAAGAAGATGGAAGCAGATGAGCTCCTCGCTTGTGGATTCGTGAAGTGAGATCGACTTGACCGCATTCAAAATCAATTAAAATGGAAGACTGAAACATCTTTACAGTAAAATATTCCCCAAGCAAAGCTTACTGCAGCATTTGTTAGAGCAGTTAGAAGGTCTTGACCCAACTGCTGTACTCAAAATCAAGGAGCTGATACAGTACGGAATAAACGAGAAGAACTCCAAGGATGGGACAAACCTGCGTGAAAGTTATGCACAAGCAGAACGCTTTGCAAGCGGGACACCTACACAACGGTTCCTACAGATCGCTACTAAGCAAATAAAGCATAAGCTGTGACTTTCTGTCTCGCATTAATAAATTTACGAGTTTAAGCATGTGCCGAACGGATGAGTTAGAGTAATATGAGTTCGGCTATACTAAATCGAGTATTCCGAGTCCCAGAAGGTGTTTGTCAGCACGGATAACTAAATGTCCGCCTTATCCCAATTTAGTCAATTTACTCTCACAGAGTCTCACTAAATCTCAAACATGCTCAGCAACACAGACCCGTTGTCGGTGTGCTTGATTCTCGTAGTCCGTCTCGGAGCTGTCATATAAAGCGCGGCGCCGAACAGTCTAGCATCATCTCGTCTCCCCTCTTGAATGCTTAAATACCTCGCCGCCGCATCATTCGCTGGTCTCGTAGCTCTCTTCCTTACTTCACCTCAAATCCAGATTTACTTACAGTCTTCTGTTGACGCGTTCAAGAATAGGAGTTTATACTCTATTATGGCTGCAACGTCTGTTTCAAGAAGGGTTGTCAACAAAGTTCTTGCGATTGAGCAAGAGGAGGTGCGTTCAACGTTTGGCAATCATTGGTTAGCATCTGCTCATGAGTGTGCTATGACAGGGTGCTGGTGCACGAGTTCGAAGGTCTATAGGCTCTGCGAATCTTAGAAACTTGACACCTTTCCTGATGCTTGACCATTTCCATGTGTCTAAGGGTGCAGTGAGTAAAGGAATCAGATTAAACACGCATACAGCCAGTGAATCCATTTCAAGGGTTTCCCAGATCATCCTCACCGTGGTCAAGCAACTGTGACTTACATGCTTGAGGGTTCGAGTCAGCATGAGGATTCAGCTGGACATAAGGGAACTATTGTTGCTGGTGGTGTACAATGGATGTGCGCTGTATGTAATGTTTGCTGAGGTTTATATGTTAAAGCGATGACTAAATTCCATTATGTAGGGGAAAGGAAGTAAGTCATTCGGGTGTGGAAGGATAATCGTTCTGTCTTCTAACGAAACTGTAGTTATCCATGCTGAGATGCCAGTCCACGCTCGTGGGGAACCTGAGCCGCGCGGTCTCCAACTATGGGTAGACCTACCAAAAGAAGTACGAGTTATATCAGTTACGACGATGCTTGCCTTACTGATTGTCGCTTAGTTTAAGATGGTAGACCCTTCATACCAGGAGCTCGGTCCTGAGGGGTACGTCGAATTGAGTCGATTGTCGAGGTACACTTTGTTCTTAGTGCTGAATTGCTAGAATTCCGACTTCCTATCCGGAAGGACCTGATGGAGGAGTTGAGATCAAAGTCATAAGCGGGAAGAGCTTCGGCGTCGAATCTCCTGTACGACCACTTGGCGGATGCTGGTTCTTCCACGTGAAGTTTAAGGATGCGCAGAAGACGATTTTCCATGAGCTTCGTGGGTATTGCCATACTTATGAAATCTGGATGTGCCTTACCTGCTCTCCTTTTAGCCGCTGGCTGGACGACTTTCTTCTACAGTGAGTTAGTTTTGAAACTACCTGTTTAGATTGGTCTGGGTGACTGACTAGGAATCGATAGTCCTGAAAGGTTCTGTGAAAGTCGGAGAATCGCAGGACCTGCCAGTCGAGGCGTTCCACACAGTCGTGCTATCGCAGGCTCAAAACGAAACAGGCGTCCAGCTAACTGCTGTTGAGGACAACACTGAGCTCATTCTTGTACGACTCCTATCACTCTCACCTTCTCTGAGGAAATGTTCTGATTTTTGTGTTGTAATGGAATGAAGGTATCTGGTGAACCATTGGATCAAACCGTTGTTCAGTATGGACCTTTCGTCATGACGTCCCGTGAGGAAATCGCAGATACGATTCGAGATTGTAAGTGTTTTTCTTCATACCTTGGATTTGACTTTTCTTTTACCGGACTATTTTTCCCTTATAGATCAACTCGCAAAAAATGGATTTGAGAAAACGCATTCGTGGAAGAGCGAGATTGGTGGTCTTGCCTAATCACACTGCTATCTGATAATATTATCTACGTATTTTCATGTTCCTTGTATGAGACGACTTGTATATTTCCAAGAGCCTGTAAACATATAGTATCTACGAGAAATCTAATTTTCTGTTTCATATCTTATGACCGTCGTTTATCTTTTGGACGAACACCATCTTCTTCATCGCTCTCGCCGACGTCTTGCATGTCAGCCCAGACATCCTCGTCCTCGCCATCCTCGCCTTCACTATCTTCGTTATCTGACCTGCCTTTCTTTGCCTTTGTAACGTCTTCTTCACAGCAGACAACCGCAGTCGGGACAGATTTCATGTATAACGTGCCTACGACTTCACCACGCTCCTCCTGTTGAGCACCTGCAACCGATGGAGGTGGGAAAGTAGTATGAAGTCGGAAGAAACGGTCACGGCAGGTGGAGCCGAGGAGCCCGTCTGAGGAAGGTGCAAGAGACGTCACAGCGCCTTGAAGTTCTAAGAAAATTGTTATTATTGAGTGAGAAGTTTACGCTAATGAAAAATTTAAAATATTATAGCGACATACTTTTGTACGAGTATATCGTCCTGCCGTTTCGAAGATCTAGAGCTGAGAGATTTGTCCCGTTATCCGCTACGAAGAGCTCGCTGTGATATATTGTGTTCAGTTGCTACTCAGTGCTTGCGCGGGTGGATAAACTCACTGCTCTGAAGTTCCGGCCTGGACGACGCTTATACCGCCTACTTTGCCAATGCCCGCCCAGTTTGCGACTGGTCTACGCGCTGCTCGAGTGTCGTAGCGCCTGACGTCGCCAGTATGTGTCCCAGTTACCAAATGCACGTTGGTACTCGCTGAGGCGATGTTCGAAGATAGGTAGGAAAGGGACGTGATGTGAATTGGTTGGCGCAAGCTTAGTGAATCATTTGGAAGCTATCACAGTTATTATTTGAGCTGGGGAGTTAATTCATATGAGGGTGTAGTTGTAGCGTACGTTTTTCGCTCTCCATATTTCTGCTGGGAATAAGCTATCTCCCCGTTTTCTTTTCTTCGAATAACTAAAGTTTCGATCGGATTGAGAGTCTTCGCTTGGGGAAAGGTTGGTTTCGAAAGCCCGAGTTGTATCCCATACAGATAGGTCAACTTCATCCCCTCCGTAAGCAAACGAGGAAGCGTCACCGGATAGCTTCCAGTCGCATAACCGTACAGGTAAAGAAGCCTTTTGGAAAGATGGAGAAAAAGTGGGCACGCCTTCTTTACCAGATTCCGACGCAGAAAAGCCAAGAGCTCCATTTGAGGTACACCAAAACAAGCCTCTGCGCAGCAGAATGAACAAATGTAAATGGGAAGTAAAGTAGCGAAATACACACTTTGGGGAGAGATCAAGGCCAATGTATCTATGATCTGCTTTAAATCGAGGTTCAGACCACTCTCTTAGTGTATCCAATTTGTCGTTCTCAGGGTTCATTAGGTATGCCGAGAGAGCTCCACTAGATCTTGCGGTAGCAAGCTTTCCTTGAAGGACTTGACATGAGCGCTAGCTCATCTAAGTAAACAAGTGCACATACCAGAGTCCTTCCTGATACATATTGTATAGACAGCCTTTGCACTCCGCTGTCCTTTGCCTTCCCAGCAGCTAGTTCACCCGGATCAATTTGTGCATGGGAGGACGGTGCGTAAAGGATGCGGTCCTCGAGCTTCCAGGCACTGTCTGATTGTGGATCCCGAGAACATGATACTGATTTGATCTGGCCTAGCTCGTCTCCAGTCAAGAAACAAGGCATTATGATGAAGGAAACGAGAACAACGAGAGCAACAGGAAGTGAGATACAAAATTCTGAGGTGAGGTTCCAAAAAGAAATTTCTAGTAATGGCCAAATTTGGAAGTGTCAGGATTCTTCACACGTGCCGTCTACTCCCGAGAGGCGTCCACACTTGAGGCTTTACAGTGCACACCATGGACATTCCTCTCAAAGAGCTCGACAAACTCCAGAAGCTCACAAGTTTCACTTCTACTCCTCCAGCGTCAAGTTCTACCTTTCCTGTCCTTGCGGCATCCTCACTAGCGAATGGGAAGGGAAAGAGCGTCGGTGTAGCTGAGTCACTGGACGGTTTATTGGCGGCGTTACGCGACGTGAAGGAGCGGGTCGAATCAGGTACAGCGAGCGAGCAGGATGTGGCGAATATTGAGAAGATAGTGGAAGAACGGAGAAAGGAAATTGACGAACGGCAGAAGGAGGTTCATGCCACATTGGGGCGTATTGGGAAAGCATTAGACAAGGTACCGTGTTTCTCCGACTAATCAAGCTCAAAGTGAGGTATTGAGAATGCCTACCATATGTTTAATCCAGAAATTTGCCAATCCTGTACCGGAGTTGCCGCCTCTGTTCACTTCTGCGGAAGCACAAGAGGCACTGCAGCGAACTATTGCTTTGCATTTCCTTCGGACGGGTCAATTTGATACCGCTGAGGTGTTCTTGGATGTATGTTGTACAGTTGGTTATCAGACGTATTAGTTGGCTAATGACAGCTATAGGACTCAAACATTGACATTGCTCCGGGAACTACAGATCAATTCCGAGAATTGCATGAGGTTCTGACAGCTCTTAGGAATCAGGTTATACAGCCTGCATTATCGTATGTGGCTTGGTTCATACAGCTCAGCTGACTGCTCACACGAGTATGCAGATGGTGCTCTCGGAACTCAAAGTTTCTGGCAGAACGAAACTCGCCACTTGAGTTCCATCTACATCGTTCCCAATTCATGCGATTACTGCTCGCATCAAATCCTCCGAATGAATTTGCGGCCATTACCTATCTGCGAAAACGTATGGCGCACCTTTGGGGCGTTTATGATAAAGAGCTTCTTCGTCTATGTGGCTGTTTCACGTATCAGTCCTTAGCAGACCTGCAGATGTCGACTTATGCAGATCTTGCGTCGCCGTCTCTACACCTTGATCTTGAGCGTATGTTCGCGAAGGAGTACTGTGCGAGTCTTGGCATGAGTCGGCAAGTGCCGCTTCGTGTTGTTGGTGATATTGGCGGAGGAGGTGCGTTAGCTCGTATAGAGAAAGGAAGAAAGGTGATGCGAGAACGAAAGAGTGAATGGAGCCAGACAGATGAACTTCCCGTGAGCTTCGTACTTTCTTCTTCACATTCTGCTCGTCTCAAGGTATCTCGTGTTTAGATTGAGATACCTCTTCCACCGGAGAATCGGTATCATTCCATATTTGCATGTCCTGTTTCCAAAGAACAGGCAACACCAACGAATCCACCGATGATGATTACATGTGGTCATGTCATTGCCAAGGACAGTCTGGCAAAGTTGTCGAAGCCTCAAGGGTATGTGCCATGCTGCGATAAATTATCGCTTTCTTATCCGCTGATCCAATTTGTACTGCAGGAGAGCGAAGTGTCCTTATTGTCCCCAAGAGTTCCAACAGAATACCGCCCTGGAAGTGCACTTCTGAGGTAGTATATTGCATTATATAACATCCATATTGAGACGTTGGTTTGTTGTACGAATAGATGTATTCTCTACAAAATTTATAGTCATCATTCCCTTCTCTGGAATCAATTGGATCAAAGCGGATGAGAACTTGGAGCCACTTCTGAAAGCAAGCTAGTCGAGCCAATATTGACGGTTTTGGACATTATTCTAGCCTTGAGAAGCATCTTCTGCGCTATCTCCTATTTATAAAATCATATCATAAGAGGTTATCGATGGTCGAGAATGCCGTAAGTGGGCGTAAACGCGTAGGGCGCATATGCTGCTTAAGTCCTCGACGCGTCTCCAGCGTCTACGTACGCCTTCCTGCCTTCTACCTCGACTTTCATCCTTCGCCTCCGTGCCTGTTCCTTGCGTTGCAGTTATTCCTTTCATTTCTTGTCACGCCTCTAACAGCGTATCATATGCGTAGTCCGATTTGTTAGCTCTCGAATCGTCATGCCTCTTGCACGCTGTAGGGTCAGTATGCTATCTCACTGCGTACCAGTAAAGGCGAAACGTGCAGAATGCGCTAATTGCTCGATTTATGTGGACCCTTTTTCAGGAATTCGATGATGACGGAAAAGCGAGACTTCGAGGCTGTCCGAAGGGACGCGATTGTCTATTCGTGCATCCTGACCAGCCTTTATGGTCAAAGGCACCCAGACGTGTATGCATGCAAACGACGTACTGTTATATGTCTGATAGCTAACTTGGTTCTCGGTGCTGCTAAATATTATTATATAGGATCCTCCGCCACGTAAAGTCCCGCTTCCGGGTGGGAAAGGCCGTGGTGGACCTCTGTCTAAATCTTGGGATCGGGAGAGGATCGGGAGTAATAGTATACCGATTGGCGGTAGATCTGAGGAAAACGCTCAAACAGACTCGGGATGGGGCTCGAACGTGGAGTTGAACGTGGGCTCTTGGGGAGGATCATGGGGAGGCGAGACTAGCAAGGGCGAGAGTGGTGCGACCGATGACCGAGGTTGGGGGAAGGGATGGTGGAGTAATAACGGTACGTTAACGGTTACGATATAGTGTTATTTGTTCTAAGAAGTAATCTTGCGTCTCCACATTAGATACCGCAAAAGACGACGATGGAAGTGAGTACATGCTGCAAATTGTTCTCACCATCGGCAATATAGTCTAAATACCGTTGATATTGAAGGTAAAGGCAAAGGCAAAGGCAAAGGCAAAGGCAAAGGCAAGGCTAAAGCTACTGAATCAACGTGGGGTGGGTGGGGGCAAAATGACAATGATTCGGATAGTTTTGCTAGCTTCTGGGGGAAGAAGACGTCAGATAATGCGGAGGGATCAAGTCTCCGGGGATGGGGAGCACCAATCAGTCCGAAAACAAAAGGTAATGGTGCATCTGGTTGGAAGCTGCCTGAACCAGCCGCTGATGCGGTTGATACCGATCCTGCTGGTCTGTGTATTTCTCATGCAATTCTACACGATCAAAGTGATAAACTGTGGTTTAGCTTCTTCATCATCCCTCGGTGTACGACGCGCAAGTGATATCGACGTCGCGGATCCTGCTGCAAAGAAACCCAGGACCAAGGGCCTCTCAATTCAACCACCTGCAGCTTCTATGGATGTGGATGTTGACTCACCGCTCACCTCTATACCGGCTTCGGCCACCTCTGTACTTCCTCCAAAGCTCCTCGATTCCCCTATAACCACTTTCAGTGCGGGCCCTTCTATACAGCGTCAAATGACACCTAGTGCGATAAGTCAGACGAGCAGATCAACGTCGGTAGGAGTCATTTTTCCAACATTCGCAACAAAGGAACCTCGAAGTCTGCAGAGCATTTCACATAAGGAGGCCAAGGACATTTGGAAAGAATATATCGAGTAAGTGCCACAGTACCATTAGACGGCGTACATGTACTTACGAAGCCTGGTGAAATAGACACATCTTCCGGCTCATCACGACACGCACAAAACTAGAAGAAGGGAGAGCTTTGCTTCAAGACTATAAAGCAGCGCAGAACTCTCGGATATACCAGAAAGTCGGGAACACGGGCGTGAACCTGTTAGAACAAGCTAGCCAGAGTTTGAAAGGTCGCGTCGAGCGAAGGGAGAGAGATTTTAAGAACGCGATGGAGAGATTATGTGACTTCGAGGAGGGCTTTGAGTTTCCTATGCACCTCATTCTAGATCGGAGAGAAGATTCGAGGAAGATGAAAGAGGAGCTTGATGGTGTCAAGACGTATGTTGGGTCCGTAAAGGATTGCGTTGACAATATGCAGCAGACCGTTCGTGATATCGTAAGTTCTGCTTTCACCTATCTCCGGCCGTTTCTTTGACATAGTGTTTGACATTGATGTAGGATTCTCGGACCCGCACTGCTGTTGCTCAGCCTACACCTGTACCAGCGTCGCCGGTCCCGGACGAAGGAACAAAAGCTCAGTCTAAAGTATTTACTGACAAAGATCAAGAAATAGAGGACCGACTTGTCAACCTCGAAGAGAAAGTCTCAGAGTATCAGCATTCTTATATAGAGACCCGTAATGGGTTGTATGCGAACGCCGATGACGTGATTCAAGAAAAAGTAGAAGAGATGATGACGAACTCACTGGAATCATGTATGGCGGGTCTCTGGGAGAGAGCTGAGGAGGCTGAGGAGAAACTGGGTTCTCTTGACGGGACTTTGGATGCTCTGACTAGCAGGACCAAAGAGATTCACGAAACTGTCTACAAGGTCAACAAGATGACAGCCGAAGAAAAAGAACGGTTTTGGGAGCCTGTCCGGAATGTAGGTATTTTCAAAGGATTGAAGTATCACGGATGCCTGACTTCTTTCCAGGAGCAAAGGACATTTGTAGAAAAAGAAGCCGATAATGCCGCACGTCAAGAGTTAATAGATAGATCGGCAGATGGTCTTGCAAAAGCTCGGGAAAGGCTACACGCTTTGGAGAACTCAGGAACACAAATCCTCGACATACTGCCTCTACACACTCTCATACCAGATCAACAGCAATTTAACCAACTCGTAGAGATGTTCGTTCCAGCGATATGGGCAGTGCTTCAACCTGACGTTAATGTCGCTAAGGACAACATGAAGTCGGGCATACTGGAGATTGTCCAGACGCACGTTCAAAGTCCGTTCCAGGAGTTTGTTGCTATGCTCGCTCCTGTGTACAAGGCTTTTCATGAATTGAATGGGAGGGTGGATCCGAAGATGCAGAGGCTTGCGGTTGCGGCGGCTCGGTCGGTGCAAGCGTCGCCTCAGATGGCTGATACTCGCCTGCCGGCTCAGGTCCAGACATCTCATACCTAATTGTGTTTTGCATCACTCTGTTTTTTTCTTTCATTATCCACCTATCTTGTACTCTCCACTATTAGCTTTATTATTTTATTATTTTTTGTATATACCGAAGTTTCGCTCCATACCACCACACTGACTCATTCTGAGCCGAACTCTTTTCCTTCTTTTGTCTGTGTGTATTACTGAGGTCCTCAGGTGGTATTTCTTGTTTGTTTATACATTTCCAATATTAGCTTGCAGAGCTTGGAAGTGTCAAAGGACAGCTGAACTAATCCTTTCCTTATGATGGACTTACTCAATAACTTGTTTTGTCTTGCTTTCTGACCTGGAGGAGCTTCTTTCTGATATAAGATGGTCCGAGAATTATGAGGCTTATGCTAGCAGTGACTTTGTACTTGTTTGCACAAACGTGACATGACGCTAGGCCCTAGGATGGATAGGCTTATCCGTGGATCCATACCGTGGTAATAATGTTCCCACGGTAACTGTACCACGGTAAAAATTCCCACGGTTACCGTGGTTTTTTGTGAATCCACTGATGAAGAGTAAGAAAACATATTCTTCCTATATGCACTTCTTTAACTCTAAAATTTGTAATATATTACTTTTTGAGTATTTAGAAGGATGTAATAGTAGAAGTGCTTCTATTGATAGGGAGTGGAACATACAAGACTACTTGGTTGTTGTCTTTCATTGTGTGAAATTTGTTCTTTTGTCACGTGCTGAGGTGTTCACATTGCATTGTACTGAGTGGATACTGTGGACTAGGGTGAGAAAACATTTACTTTTATTGTAGAAATAATAATTTATACCCAGATAACGACTTTATTTATTATCTAATAATACATATTAGCTGTATACACTTATATGTAGAGTGAAACATGTGGTTTCACTAGTAAGAATCAAGTATATAAAAATGCTTTATTACACCCAGTCAAGTACTCGAAGATTGGCACGGTAACGTGGATTACCGCGGTAACCGTGAGAATTTTTACCACGGTAAGAAAAAACCACGGTATGGATCGCGGTAAGCTCGGATGGTTACCATTCCAGGGCCTACATGACGCGACGCGTCTCCGGCACGTGGTCACCACGCAACTCAAGGTCCAAACAAGAGTACATCTTCGTGTCAAATAGTCTGCCATAGTACAAGTTTTAGCTGCTCTTTAGCTAAAGTTCCAGTTTGATGCTGTACTGGCGATGTCAGCGTTTCTCCCTCATCGTGCCTCTCCATGGCCTTCTCCGAGACCTATCCCGAAAGGACGCTTGGCGCATCTCAGCTCGATGGACATCACTACGACTAGCGCGACTTCCTCTGTTTCTGCTGCGCTCTCTGGGCTTTCACCGAAGGATGTTGAACTAATAGACGGGATCATCGAACGATCGCCTCCATCGGCTACCACCTTCCTCACAGTCTTCAAGGCATATAATGAAGTGCTGCATGAACGTGGCATGGATGCTGCGAATGACGTTGTTTATTATAAGATTCTGCTGAAGTTGGGCGTTGTGAAGGGGAAAGACTGGGGTACGAAGTGGAAAACAGTGAAGCAGCAACAAGGATACGGGTATGGAAACGTGGACGCGAGCGTGGACGAGGAGAGCGAGACATCGAGAGATGAGAGCGTGGCTGAGGTGTCGCAACTGCTGGGTGGCATACGAGATGACCGTGCACAAACGCGTGATCTTTTACCGGCTTTTCATCGGCATCGCGTAGGACCTATGCGTCCTAGTTCGAGACGTCCCGTGTCGGCGTATGGAGTTGATTCTGTCACGGTGCATTCGCATCGGGACGACAGGTCGGAGATCACACAGACGGAAACGGAGACAGACACGGGTGCGGAGACAGAAACGGTCACGGACGATACGATTGAACGTACAACGGACGATCGTGATGCTACCAGCTCGCCAACAACGCTCATCCAGCGGGCAAGCGATACGAAGGAAAACGCCTTACGCTTGTCCACTGAACCGCCGTCTTACCCGCCTCTTCCGACTGTCGAGCAGTTTTTACCTGTACATGCTAGAAATATACGCTCGATTCACCATGGTAGATCGGAACTATCGAGCGAGGTGCAGACCCGTACTTCGACTCCGCCTCCACACAAACTTCCCCCACGAAGGCAACCCTTCCAACCCGCCAGACACCAAAACATTATTCCGGCGACGCGTTTACCTCCGATAAAAGCACCAAAAAAGCAGCCATCTCATAGTACTAGCGTCGATGAAGAGGACACTTGGAAAAAACTTCGAATGATTCGGGATGAGAAAGAGGCAGATAAGTTCCGAGAGGTTATGTTAATTGAGCGATGCTGGGGGGTTTGGAAGGGCAGCCTGCAATGGCTCATTGTACGTGCCTTAGTGACTCGTAAAGTTGTACATTCTGATGGACCGCTCTGCAGACAATGAACGAGAAAGTTGACGAAGAGCGCGACAAGACACTCATCCATGATCACCTGCAAAAGTGGCGAGTTAAGTTACACAAGAAGCGATCCGAATATGACCGGATTGGACGACGTCATGACAAGTATCTCCTGCGCGTTTCATTTGCAAAATGGAAGAGCCGAGCAGCCTCAGTGCAAGTGACAAAATGGAAGGAGGACATGCGCAGGCGTATGTCACTTATTAAAACGAAAAGGGACCAAAGAATACGAGCAGACGTGTGGATAGTGAGTGGAACATTTTTTTACTTGAATCTTCCTGATATTGAGTAATTTTAAGAAATGGAGGCAGGTTCATCAGTATGAGGTTGCTGAATTGTACTATGAGCGACACTTGCTCCGAAATACGATCCGCAAATGGAGAGGCAGGCTCTTCAATCTAGGAAATCTCGAAATCGCCGCAGACCGGTTCGGGCAGTCACTTGAGGATGCCCAAGTAGCGCGTGTATGGAACTTCTGGAAGCTTCAAGTTGACCTCCGCGACGTGGAGAGGGTATTGAGAGCTCGTATGGACGCTCGAATAAAGGATGGTGCAATGCAGACATGGAAACAGAAAATGTAGGGGGAGCGATTTTCTCAAATTCTTCTACTAAATACCTGTTCTAGGCTTGAAAATCGTAAGGTAGATGCATACCATGATCGCCTTATTAAAAAGCACTTTTATCGCACGTGGAAGTCGTCGTTATCCAAGCAGCGCGTACGGCCTTTCTTCTTTTTGCAGTCCTTATCTGACCCAGTGGTCCATATAGGCTCTTATACGCAAGGCGGACAAGTATAAGAACCGTCAAGATGGGATATTGATTATGGCTGTGTTTCGGATGTGGATGGCACGAGAGCGCGGAATGCTTATGGATCGCGCCAGAGGCGGGCAGCTGTTGCACTCCGTTTGGGCGGTTTGGAAGTCGCGCCTTGCAATTATACGTGCAAACGAAGGTTAGTGGTTTTGCGTGTAAAAATAAATCGTAGCACGAATGACACTGCTCCACAAGCCCGAGCACTGGAGTTCCGAAGTCGACCTTCATCCGCATTAGCCAGTGCTGCGTTGGTCCGCTGGCGTCAAACGTTGCTTGCACGTCAAAACCTGTTGTCCCAGGCCCGACAATATGACCACGATGTTTTGATCCACAGAACACTTCTTGTCTGGCGCGTGAAGCTGCGAATCAGACTCAAGATGGCCAAGCATGCAAAAGTGGCAAGAAAGTACCTTTTAATGAGGCAAGCCTGGAATAGGTGGAAGGAGTTAGTGGAAGAAAAGAGGAGAGAAGAGAAGTTGCAAGTTTTGCAGCTGAAACTACAGAGAAAGTACTATGAAAGTGAGTCTCAGCTGTAGCTTGTTGCGTGCTTCTCGATTGACTGTCTATGTTAGGATGGCGTTCGATATGTGTTCGTCAACAGTACCATCAGCTTGCATTAAAACAACTTCAAGTTGCAATCTCTACAGTGAGCAGACTTTATCACGGTCATGTACCCTCCGATTTTCATGGACTGTTCCCTTGATTAGAGTGTTCTGGCTAATGCACTAAGCAAATGGACTAACCGCGTGATTGCGATAAAGCTTCGAGAATTGGAGATTGTCGAGACACACGATCAGAAGATCCTGAGGTGAGCTTCACTACACTGTATATTTATTGTTGTAACAGACGATTCTTCACAGCCTGTGTTATCAGAAGTGGAAAGCTGTCAGCAAGCGACACTCTGATGATTTGAGATTAATGCAGAGCTACCAATATGTGAAGCGGGAAGGTAAGCTCAGAACAATACGCATTTATTTCATCAGTGCTAAAAGTGCAAATAGAAATGATGCGACGAATGTTCTTTAAGTGGCACGCAGCCGCCAAGACCAATCGTCATCGTAGGATTGTGCTTCAAGAAAGGGAAGAGGAGATGAAGTTAATTATTACCGAAAGAGCGTGGGATAAATGGCGCGAGAGATATAAGGCAGAGCGCCTGCGGCCTCTAGTAAGTTCTCACACCTGTCTCTGTTGTTCAATTCTCACCTACCCCCGATGTACAGGAGTATAAACTGGCGATTCAACTCGAGAAGAGCCGTTTATACCAAGTTTATCTGATTTGGCATTCCAAGACACGGGTAGGATTCTCCCTATTTTACTCGAATCTCGCAGCCTGATATGACGTTTCATAGTCTATTCCGGCGATACAATTCTTCTCTTCGCGTAGGAAGGCTAAGTTCTGGCAAAGATGGCGTGATACGATGCCGAAAGCTTTGCAAGCCAGAGAAGCTCGTGATCATGACAAGCAAAAAGTTCTGGGTATGGAATTAAATAGATCCGTATTGACAATGACTGACATCTCTTCTAGCGCGTGTTTTGGATAAATGGACACAGGCATACAGAACAAAGATTGCTCTTAAAGCGGTCGCGTAAGTCTCACATAGTTCATTTCCGCTCTAAGACAAAGTTTAAACCTAATCATTGCAATAGACGCGCAAGATACCTCCGTCTCCCCAGTGGTGCGCCTCGCCAGTCCCTCCCACTTTCTACTGCATTGCATGGAATCCTACGTTCCACGCCTTCCATTACGTCTGGAAAGGCTACTCGTCCAGTGAGCCCAACTCTGGGCGATCGGTATTCAGAACGTGCTTTGTCAGTACAAGAAGACGACTCGGCAAGCAGGGCCGGTTCCACAGGCGCTCCAAGGAGGCGCCTATCAGCGTTACGGGCCACAAAATTGTCATTGGCAAGACCGGTCTATAGTGTAGCAGATGCTCCAAAGGAGAATAACGCGGACGTATGGCGCGAAATTCGTCGTGCACATAGAAGACCCCGGAGCGAGGGACCGTGAATCACCGTTTCTCTTGCGTTTTCGCTTTTTGCTACGCTGTCATATTGGAATTGTTATTTTTATTGGACTAAATTATTTGCTAGACCGTTAAATTTCTTGCTGTGTATTGCGCTTGATGTGCTGCTATGTATAACAATGGATCATTCGTTCAGTACCCTTGTTATGGAGGATCGATCGATGTTCCATTCTCCCGCGGTCGGGCTTTGTAGACGGCGTTCTCTCACTGATGCGGGTTTACTGAGCGCTATTCTACTCTAAAATTCTTCTGGATTTTATGCCTGCCTATTTAAACTAATGACTCGAAGGCGTACTTTCTTGTTACCTTGAGCGTTACTGCTCGATCCTTCAGTGAGTACGTGTCGTCCTATCGTTCTGTTTGTTTTCTGACTAGGCTGGCGCTACTGCATATATGCATTGTATTATACATTACCAGACAAAGCGACGGGTTCTCATGGGCTCTAGGAGAGTAACAAAGCGCTCCAGAGTCATTACGAGGTCGAGTGGGTACGATCCGTTTGATAAGTTCTACTTATCACTGACAGGACGTTGTTAATGTTATTACGGTGTTGCCATTGCTACGTATCCAAAGTGTCCTCCACGACAGCGGTAGCTTCAGATGGGGATGAGTCAGATGTAGAAGCTGAGTCAGATGGTGAGTATGAACATACGATTTCTCAGCCTCGCTTTCTCGCTTCACGATTTCAATGAAGTACCTCTTGAACTGACTATATGCTTTGATACTTAATAAGAAGAGTCGGATGGTAATGGTTATTGCAAGCGTCCTATGACCAGAAGTGTGTATAAAAGTGTTTGACTGCAAGCTATCATTCTCTTATTCCCAGTGGACTATCTATGCTGAATGATTGATGGGTAAACGCCGTTCTCCACATATTGCGAACTAGAGAAACAAGTGCAGCGGCGTTCGTGGATGCACACGCAAAAGAGAACGTTACGCCCTCGGCCAATAGGCAAGACGACGTCTTCGGGTGAGTGATTGTATGCGCGCTGGATATTGTATGAATTGACTTGTAATCGTTAATGCTTTAGCTGCCAGTGCGAAGAAGCAACCAGAAGTCCGACGAGAAGCCAGCAGTGAACACAATACTACCGAGGAGAGCGACAGTTCCGTGATACGATCTGAACCTCGCACAACCAGAGCTCGTATACGTCGCAACGAACTTAAACTAAATAACTTAAAAACAACTCCTTCCAGTACGTTCCCCCATTATTGTATCCATGTGCCTAGATTAATGGCGGACAATTCTCCCAACTCCTTCGAACCAATGTTACAGTCTCTAGCAGGACAGTCTCGCATGGGCATACAAGGAAGAGGGATAGAAGTGAAAGTCCATTCATCGAGCCGAGCGACGAAAAAGAGCTCTGGCGTATGCTAGATTTATATGAGGAACACACAGTAGAATTGGCCAACTGTAAGTTGCTTCCAGCTTTATGACAGTCAGTTCTGACTGTCACTTTAGTGTACCAGGCTGCCCCTGAGAGGATGCATCAATCTTCCAAACAGGCTGGACGGACTGTGAGGAGTAATACCAATGTTGTAGGGTGTGATGATTCTACTTCTGGTGAATCTCTTTGTTTTATATCCTACTAGTGCCTAGGTTAATATGTGTTTTTTGTAATCCCTCCTTTGAATCAGTCTCCAACAGGACAGATTTGCCTTCACATACAGGCGGTAGAAGGGAGAGCCTGTTTGTAATATCCAGCAACAAAGAAGAGCTTTTGTATATGCTAGAGCAAGCCAATGAACAAATGAAGGAACTAACGAAGAGACTAGCCAACTGTGAGTATACTCTTCTAGAGTCCATTCTTATGTAAAACATCTTAAGAAAATCAATTCTAACAACACAACAACTATGTCAGTGAGACAGGCTACTTCTGAAGGGACGTGTCGATCTACTAAACACACTGGACAGTCTGCGCAGGCACGGAAGCATTGCACAAGCCTTCCTCTGGATGCGTTCATTGGTGACGCTACCTTCGAAAAACACGCTGAGATTGAACCAGCTTCAGTACAGTTAAGGAGGGATATCGTCAATCGAGAACTCCAGCACTGGGAGAAATTGAATAAGCATGGCAAGCAGGGTGCAGAGGAGTTGATGAGAAAACTTGGACTAAAACTCTCGTGAAGGAAGGGCCATAAGAAAACTGGATGGAAAGCATAGTGTCTCATCTACTCTCAAGGAAGCCAGCAGCTTTTGCTATTACAATAGTATCTCTGCTCCATTATCCAACAGTTTGCAACGATCGTGATCCCCAAGCAAATAACATGATAAGGTTTAGTCGTCTCCTTTCCCTCTCTTCAGGTCTGCCTCCAGGTTAGTAGCCTGAGTCATCAACTGTTTGATCCTCAACCATTCGGTATTGATGATACCACGCTGGTCCAGCCATTCCATGACCTGATCTGCATCTGAAACGTCATCTGGGGGAGCGACACTGCGCGGATATGCAATCCTAACAAATCCACGACCTGCACTTGAGAGTTCTTCGACTTCTCGCAACAGTTCGCAGAAAAGTTTGAACTTTCAAGAGAGTATGGGCAAAATTATCGACGCGATTGTATATGATGTACTCACCTCCCAGTGGCATAACTCATGGAATAACTCGGTCCGCCGAGCACAGAATCGTCCCAAATTGAATTCAGGGGGCCGGTGTTCGTCATCGCCGTCTGATTCATCGCTTGAGCTTCGTGATCGATTCTCCTTGGGCTAAATGTTGATCCATTTAAGATTGCACCCTAATAATTGCATGAGTCATGCATACCTCAAATGTCGTCCGATCATATGGATCTCCGTCTAAACGTCCCATGAGGGTTGAAAGACGTCCACCAAGGTTACATGCATCGCAGTGCGGAATCGCGAAATCTAGATCGTGCAAGGAAAAGTTTGGATACGTTGAAAGAGCTTTCTTATAGTCCGTACGCCAGACTGAAGATACGATTGAATCTCGGATATCGCTGAGTTTTCTTCGCGTTATTGACAAAGGCACTGAGAAGTACTCATCTGTGTAATTCGATGTATCACAGTTGAGCATCTTGTTAGTTATCAAAGTCAAAGTAAATGAGCCAGCTGACCACTTGTAAGTCTTTCGGCTATCCGTGATCGAGCGGCAGGCGATGTTACTGCAAGATGCACTAGGTACTGGCAGACAATCTTGAAGTGATGAACCAGGTCTTGATGAGTATTCATGCTGAACAATGCAGGAAGAGCCGCAGTTTGTGCATCCGCTTCGTCGTCAACAATGAAATCGTCGATTTCTCCTTCCAGATCGCTGTCCTCGTTGTTTTCTGACAGTGAGGATTGGTCTCCATCATCTTCGATGTGTGGTCGTGCACCTGGAATAATGCCATCTCCTTCGCTGCTCTGCTCATCGGATTCACTGGCTGCTAATCCCAACTTCTTTTCTTGAAGAAGCTATCATGAGTAGATAGTCTTCAAGGGCTTAAATAAAAACTAACTTTTGAGCCTCTCAAGATTCTTCAAAAATTTAGTTTTCTGTGATTGTTTACCTCGAAGACGGTCATCAATTATTTCTAGAGGCAGGGAAATTACTTCTAAATGCCTGTTTGTGAACACGCATTGTGCTCACTATTTTCATCAATGCCATCCATTATATCGTCCTCATTGTTATCGTCGGAATTATGGGACGAGGGCCTTCTTCCTCTCATTAGTCGTCGTTTCCCCTTGTGATGCAAGTCTACCTCAGAACGAGATTCATCCCTTTCCTGTTCACTGCCCCTGCTAGGCCGTCGGTGAATCCTTCTGCTTCGCGAGCCAGCCTCACCCGTGTCTGAGTCCGAGTTTAAAATTCGTTGGCGCTTTGAAGAACGGACAGGAGACAAGAGTTCTGCTTCCGAGCTTGAGTCTCCAGCTACACTAGATTGTACCGAAATCGATCGAGACTCAAATTTAATTTTGCCGACATCACTACTGTCACTCTCTTCCTCAACTGCCGGAGCGCGTCGTTGAGTTCGTCGCTTAGTTGTACGAATTTCTGGAGAGTCGAGGTCTTCAACTTCGGATTCCGGGTCTTGCTCACGGGCGGATTTCCTCTTCCAAGTCTGACTTGATTTCCCCCTGCTTACAGCACTAGAAGGAGGAACAGGAGGAGGGCTAGAGGAGAAGTGTGCCAATAGCGTTTGCTGCTTGTATTTGGCTGACTGTCCTCGAGATTGAGTGGATTTGGTTCCGCGAGGCATGATTGCTAGAGTCAAAGAAATGAGGCTGAGCAATGAACGGAATGGCGACGCGCTACGTCACAGTCACACTGTAGCGTGATATTCCTGCCACGTCTTCATTCATTGAAGTATTTCAGCGTCTACTACTACATCTTCAGTAACGACGCAATCATGGTACGCCTTAACTAGACTTTGCGTCATGCACTTTGCTGACAGAACAGTAGGGATTCAGTGACAAGGCTCTTGGTGGTGGGATGATCCTCGTCGCCATCTTCGTCTTTACATATTATACTACCTGGGCTATGCTACTTGTTTGTCTACCTCTACACATTGACTGTCAAGAAGCTACTAAGTAATGAACTTGTCTTTTGTTATAGCCTTTCCTTGACAAGTCAAATCCACTCCACGATTTGTTCCCACCTCGTGAATGGGCTGTCCGCATCCCTGCTTTCCTCTTCGTTGTCGGCCTTTCAGGCATTGGCTCTTTCATTGGTGTAACAGTTGTGAAGGAAAATAGGAAGAAAGCTTTGAAGGCTCGTCAGCGAACGGCATGACCCTTCTATTTTTCACTCTGCTAGCAGTATTTGTACAATTGTATGTTTATTAATCTTACTCCACGTCAGGGCAAACTGATGGATTAGAAGCGACCAGTTTCTTTTTCTATCCGTTAGGAGTACGAATGTCTCGTTTACTCTTGTCGGGAAGCATACGCCCGAGCTCTCGCCTTGACTCCAATGCGTTAAGTTTCTCTGCGGCGACAAGCTCCTGTGTCACCTGTGCGATCAGCAAGGCTATGGGTACCTCAGGTGGAGGCTCCGAAATGCTCTTCAGTGAACGAGCGAACTTCACAGTATAGCACATTAATTATTCGAGCCTAAGGCGAAGAAAAGAGTTGAAACACACCTTGTTGGCGAAGGACTCGCCTTTGGCTAGAGCTTTGACCCGATTTAAAGTCGCAACATGCGAGGTTGACTCCAAAGAGATAGTTGAGCGCATCGAACGCAGGAAGAGGAAAATGTCAGCAACAGATGACCACACTAGATTCGCTATCGGCTATTCAATTGTTAGTCAGCTTAGAAGTTGTATGTCTTTGCTTTGAAAATGGGCGCACCATCACATCTCCGACTTCAGTGTCCGACTCTAAAAGGTTCACTAATCGTTCGAATGGAGGCCATAACTCGTTCCAAACTAGTGATGCATTTCGGTCCTCCAGCATGTGGTCCGCAGCAGATGGCATCCCATCATTCGTGATACGAGCCTCCTCCGAACAGGTACGGGAAAGGAGCAGCCAGAGCTTGATGGCAACGTAAGCTTGATTGACATCGGAAGCTGTCAGGTCAGGTGGCAACCCAAAACCTTGAATTTGTGCTCGGAGTGAAGAATGATAGCTGGCGGAAAAGCTACTGAGATTATCAAAAAGTTGAGCGGCAGGCTTCCACTCTGGACTACTTTGCAGTGCCTCCAATACTAGCGCATTCCACGCTCTGACCGTTAATGTATGCCTATTGCTCCTCTGAAGTGCAATGGTCAATATACGTCCGGAAATTTCTGATAGCATACAAGTCTGACCTCAGATGCATTATCACCAAGATACCGGTACAAGAGGCCTCTGTCAACACTTCCGGCTCGAAGGATCACTGTGCTTGCAGACCGGGATGCTTGAATGCCATACAGGGACTGGATGTCTGAAAAGCTTAAGTTCTGCAAGAAGAATAATGCATCAGCCCCTAGGCGACTGAGAGAACCGCTTGACAGGTAATTTAATCCAGGTTTGCATAGTGACTGGTGCAAGAAATTGTTCCCTGAGCCAGGCGAGACGTTGCTTCATAAATGAGAAACATACCTCTACCATTGTCTTCAAAGTCGTGGGTGTGACTCGGCATTTCCCTCGTAGGCCTTCGGACAAGATATCCACTACTACGGCAAGGATGACGTTGCGATCTTGTGCAGATGCACCAGGTTCAGAAGCCGTCCGGCGATAGAGTGCGGAAGTTACTTGGAGCAGTCGGCGCAACGATTGTTCATGAATGTCAAACCGTACTAGAGAAATCCGTACAGCGTTTTCCAGGTGGGGCAGAAGACCCTGTGCAGAAACTTATTAAACACGGAATTTGCCTACCAAAGATCTATGCAAATACATACTCTGACTTGGGCCTTGTTGTACTGAATTAGTGTCGCTGCGGCGAGAAGCAAGGGGTTCGGGTCAAACGCTTCATCGGACAGCTCGCTAGCATTTCGTAAAATCGCGACGATGCTCTCGCCGAAATCTTTATGCAAATGCTCAGTTGGTCATTGGATTTGCAACAAGAAAAGTTCCACGTACGAGATAGACTGTCCGACGAAAAGCCCTGGAAGTGTACATTTTCGATGTATTTCCTGAAGTTCTCAATGATATTCTTGCGACCAGGCTCGTTCTGCATGGCTACCATGAACTGTAGCGTGTCTCGAAGTAGAATATCCGGTAGTAGTGCCTGTGCGTCGACGTTACGTGCGTTCCGCGCCATGACAAGTCGAAGAACGGAGAACATTTCTGGAGTGAGGGATTGCTGCAAGAGACGATGAGCGATCTTCCATTATTGAATATACTCAGGACGAAGCAGACCTTGCTGAGGTTGTAAAATGTGCCCGAGTGCCTGGATTTGTTCGTTTAATATCGCAACAAAACCGAGGTATGAGACAACTAACATCGTGAAAATATCCTCCAGAAGAGATATAGTCTGTCCAACTAGGTAGTCATCTTTTGTTGTTGTCGACGCTGCGATGAACTGGATTACGTCGGTAACTTGATGTCTAGATAATTAACGTGAGGCTTCTGCTGTCTTTGAAGAAAAAGGTACCGTACACGAGGAGATCTCGAGAACTTGCGTAGTTTAACCATCGTCTGCGATATGCTTGAAGTGCCGTAAGAACAAGCTGCTTCAGATCACTTCCGATCTCCTGCGAAAGAAGGTAGGAAACCCGCTTCACTGTCCTGCGGACGGATTCACGCAGATGGCGCAGGGGTATGGCTTCTACATCGTGTTTGTAAATGACGATAATAAACGACTGAAGCATCATCTTTGCCTGCGGATAAGGAAAGTCTGAGAAGCTTTCCAGCATATACTGGAAGACTCCTAAGAAAACGTCCACCACAATGGACCCCACAAGAACGGGATATGTCGTATCATCTTCTGCCCCACTTGCAATCATAGCGGACGGTGCAACGTCGTAAAGCCGATAAGCGTCCAATAGCGTCATCAAACCCTGTATGCATGGTAAGGCGCTTGAATTGAGTGCCTTTAATTCGCCAAACTGCACATGGAACGAGTGGCCGCTCGGTGCGGGTACGAGACTAGCTTCCGAGAAACCGAAAAGTGCGACGAGCTGCATCTTGATCTTAAGATAAGAAAATATGTCAATGGAAACCCCGTCCGCGATCATCTGCAGGCTTAAGAGAAGCAAAGAAGCCTGAAATAATCAGCAGTTGCATACGCTTTTTTAATAGCTATTCGGTGCTTACTTGTAGCATCGAAGCATCCGGGTCCCTATTCTGAGTAGTCTCTGTTTTCTGAGAGGATGTTATGCCATACATAGCCTGTATCTCTCGTAAGCGGCCGTTCGTCCTTAGGAAGGCACGCAGCATACCAAATGAGCAGATATACCAGTTTCGTCGGCATCAGTCCTCTGTAGAAACTCGTCATCCATAAGCGTCTCTATCACGACGTCCCAAGTTAAAACTGCTTGCGGCTAATTAGATGTGCACAGTCAAAATTTTGAAGAGAACTAGCCTTTCCACGTCGGAAAATGTGACCGGAGTTGCAGAAGGAACGACACCAACTCCAGTCGATCAGAGATCGGTGCATGGGACAGATATTCGCTGAAGCAAAGTGTAATTGCTTGCTGATGCACTGGCTGGAGAGTCTGTACCCATGCATCAACAGCCAAGCGAATCTCCTCCTAAGTACACGACGACAGTTAAACGAAATATCTCTTATGATGGATCGAGCAAGGGAACCCACATGTTCGCTTGACCATAAACAAGAGAAAAAGCGATAGAATATCTCCATCACGCTGGACCGCCACTGCCTACCTTCGACGGTAAATGAAGGCTTTGCAACATCGAGTATAATCTGAAATAATTTTGTTGCAGTAGAAAGTCTTGAGAAAAGGGTTAATCTGTCAGGCCTGCAACTGTTTCTCAGCAGTGGGTTTAGATTCATACTGGGTCTCCCAATGATCATCCTTCCCAAAATGTTCTCGCAGGAGCTCCTCAAAGTGCCTTGCGTCCACTACTAGGACTCGCAAAAGCAAAGTCGACCTGAAGTCATTGACTTCAGGTATTTGCATGTCATAAACTTTCCAGGCACTGCAAATAAATGTTAGCTTTAATGATAACAAACCGTCATGGGAGAAACTTGCCATCGAGTCAAGAAGAAACTATTTCTCAAGATTATCGCTTCTAGCTCTTGCATAGAGAGTAGCGATGACTCCGTAACAAAGCAAGTAAGAGATTTTGCGATTAGGCAACGTAACTCATCCGTGCCTTCTTCCACATATCGGGCCAGTATTTCAACGAAATCGATGTCTTCCAGTGCTGGCTCCGTCGAGAATGACGCTCTCTTAATAGCCTTTCGCCTTAGGACCTCTCAGAAAGCTGCAGGTCTTCTCACATTGACACTTGGCGTACCTTGAGAGACCCTCAATGTCAATCTCCTTTACCAGACCCAGTTCTTGCAGGCGTGGTCTATCGCACCCATATAAAAGAAGGAATGAAGAGAGTGTGAGCCGAAAGAAACGATCCCTTGCAATACGATTCTGTCAATTAGATTCGGAAACCAAGTTTAAGATGACTTACAACTGGTCATTCATACTGTCCCTTTCGAGCCGTGCGAGGATATAATTCACGAATCTGTCGTGAAGATCCGAGATCAATCTTTGCAGGTCCAACCTCCCAAGAGATTTGATCCAAATTGACATGAAAACTGCCTCTGCCAGTTTCATATGATCGTCAAATGGCGCATTCAGGTCTCGTGCCAAGGCAGATATCTGCAAAAACGTGTTTACTGGTATGTCAACTCCCGATGATGCAAATATGCAGAGCCAGTCAAGGCCTTTCTTCAACCCGTCATAATCACGAGCTGCAACATCTGTTACAACTCTCCAGGGTTCCAAAAGAGGGGCGTTGACATGTTCAAAGCTGGTGACGGTAGCGTCAAAAGCAGAAGTCCAACGCGCTGTTCCTTCAACGTCTCGATTAAATAGGCGAGGTAAAGTAGGCAAAGGCTATATATACAACGTTCAGCTAAACTTCCTTATCATGAGTACCAGAAACTGACCTTGTAGGACGGCAATGTGCTAGGGAACACTGTGAGCCATTTTAGGAACAAGTCATCGATTACCGAAAATGCTATGGTGGTCTGGCTAATTTTCATAATGCTCCTTAGGACCTTATCAGCGCAAAGGGGCAACTCTCCCTATAATGTCAGATTAGATTACAATACACAAAAGAGTATTTGTACACGTAATATACCTTATCTCCGTGAGATAGATTAGCAGAATCCAGTTCATGATTAAGCCAGGCAGAATCCATTGCAATACCCGAAATTGTGTCGAATAGAAGTTGTGCATACGTATCTGGGTCCTGACAATGTATAGCAAACATCCAACGAGTTGCATATTTATCCAAGAGACTTTTCCTACAAGCCACATAGTCACCGCCGTTGTTGACTGAACCGGATGATGTTGAGCGCGACGGGTTGTTATTAGGCCAGGCATGATTCTCTGCTGCAGAGGGTACACCGGGAAGGCTTTTGTTCTTTGCAATGTATTCGCGAAGAATGATGACGAGATTATCGTCCTTCCGGGAATTAAAGAAAATGAGCTGAACTTTACGTGCAAAAGCAAAACTAAGGAATTTCTAACCTCGGATAAAACCCATGAAAGTACAGCCCTCATCAGCCTAGCTATGGCGTAATCTGAGGCCATACCGTTCGGCCATAACTTACGGGTGAGTAGAAGGAACCCAGACTCGTTCACCGAGATATCAAGGTCCTCGAGGCACGACTCAACTGCAACGATCAGAAACTCGACGTTTGCAGAGATATCCAGACCAAGAGGAAGAGAAAATGAACACAGTAACTCGCTCGGTCGATCACAGGACGTGAAGAAACCTTCGGGGAGATCCATGCTGTCGAAAAAGCCTATGTGTCGCAAATGACCAAGCATGATGCACGCAGCCTGTACCTTTTGCAGGCCAAAGCTTCCTCCGAGGACATCTCGTATATGCGCTACTGAGACCACTTCCGCTGGGTGCATGTCCGAATCTCCCGGCAAATTATCTTCTCCTGACATCGCTGTGACACGCAAAAAGTCATCAACGACTTCGTCCTCTTCTGATAAAGGGGACTTGATGAGGGAAGTTATAAAGAGGAGGGTTGGCCAATCAAAAAGGAAAAACGGAAATTGACGTGAATAACCATTTCTTTGTAATAAATCTTGAACTACGACCGAGGAGCGTAGACGATCCGACAGCAGATATGCGTGGTATAGCTTCTCAAGATGCTGTAACTCGAAATTGTCAACACCAGCTTGAGTGTCGGCTGTTGACGAACGATCCCGTTTCACAATAATGGATCCAGAAGCGATCCCGTATTTCAACAATTGTAACTGCGTCCATAACAAGGTCCAGAAAATGGCCACTTCTTCAAACGTACAGTGTAAGATATCCTGTTCTTGCAGAAGGACCTCGCGATAGAAATCGAGGAATGACGATCTGAGGTCCGTCCAATTAATCGTAATTCGACTCGAGTCTGGCTCGGAGTGGCAGACCGGTAAATGTTCAAATGAATCTCCATGCAAGCACGATTGATGCACATATTGGTTGCATGCCATGCACCTGTAACCCTGGGCAATGTAACCCCAGAGAGGACGACGACATGCCCCGCACAAAGAGAGCGTAAAGACGTTGACAAGTCTGAAAGCGTGGTGGCCCTTATTTACTATATCAGAATCGAAGCCGGACCGCCTAGGTCGGACATAGGAATACCGGTGCACAGCGACTTTTTGTGTACTCGGCTCACCAAAGACCGGATAGTGCGCAAGATAACTGCCGTCCGGAGAATCGTAACAATTGGAATGAACTGCACACATACAAAATGGACAGAAAAGTCCGAAATCGCGTATTTGTTTCACGCATACGTGGCAATCATGCAAGGATGACCCCTCAAAGACCACCGACGAGGAAGCAGGACTGAAGTGCCAAGGTACAAATTGATGATAATGTGGATGTATGCTACTTTGGCGGGGACGATATGGGTCCGTCTTCTGTAGTGTCTCCGAGTGTGAGTGAACTGGTAACGGCTTGCTGATGCTCAAGTGACCGAAAGCTTTTGGCCAAAAAGTCAGTAAGAGGGAGATGGCTAGTTGTCTTGATCGCGCCGAGTGATAAGCCACGACTTGCAACAATTCAAGTGGCGTGTCTGGCTTATATTCCGCGAGGAAGCAAAAGAAAGCCTGAAGGCGGTGACTCAGGGTAAGATCTTCTGTTGTCAAATCCACGTTATCGAGAATGGCAGTCAAAAGTGGGCCTACAACGGATGACAAGTAGTAGATCTCCATTGACTGAGCTGGAGCGGAGGAGGCCAAAACGCCTTGAAAAGTTAGGTTCGGAGGTGTCCATCGCTGCCAATCTCGAAATGACGTTGGCCCTACGAAACTGCTATCTTGCGCTTCATCGACTTGGATGGCGACAATTGGAGCATCAGGCCCGTTGTCAGATTCTGGTAGCTTGATATCAATAAAGAGGTTTCGAAAACTAATCGGAGGTGGAAATTACGAACCATCATGGTTGATTTGTATGGCTGACGCAGCTAATGACCCAGTCTGCAAACTGCGAAGGTTGTATAACATCAACCTAAGCAGGCTATCCTCAAAGAATGTCAATATTCGTCTATGCATACTCGCCGGGAAGGTTGAGAAGGCAGGGATAACAGCATGACCGATGTCGCTTAAAACCCTTGGGTTCCCTTTATGCATGAAGACGAGAAGCTGCCAAACATCTAGTGAAAGAGCCTGCAGGGCGTTAGGTGGTCGAGATAATCTAACAGAGCGAATTTGATAGCGACAGTCTTCAAGAGTAATTGAACTTAGGGTCGAAATGCACTGTGATAAAAGGTCGGACGAAGGCCGCTTTGTTCGTTTCGGCGAGAACGATCGAGAGCGTTTCCCGCCTGCATTGAAACTCGAACGACGGAATCGAAAAGGAGTTGCTTTCTCTGCAGAATCTGATCCCGCAGCATCAACTCCTATGCTAAATGTCAATTAGGATGCCTTCTGGACTTGAACGAGATTGCTCCCTACCTCTCTTCAAAAATATGCCAAGATTTGAGCTTTGCAACGATTAACACGTCCTTAAGTTTACCCAATAGATCAAACGTGATATCAGATGAGAATACCGCGTCTAGCTCATCATCAGAATCGCTATCTGCGAGAGACAACGAAGCGGATGCGGAGCGCATTGCGTGACCTGGCTTGAGCCTGAAGCCCGACTTGAACGGGAGAAGATGCAGGCCCGTCCGATGGGCTCCAACATCTGCTTGGAACGAGTCCCAGACTGGTGGGGGACGTGAACGATTTTGCAGCTCATTGAGGATGTGAGTGAGAAGCTTCTGCGTTTCTTGACGGGCTTTGTCTGGTTTAACTGAACTATCAGAAGTAAGGTTTGTGAGCCTATTCAGATCTAAAGGAGGTTTTTCTGCGGCAGGAGATATTATTGAAGTCGCAATCTGGGATAAAGTCCGTGAACGGCCACGAGTTTGAGGAGTAGGAGTCGCATCAAGGCCAGGTGAAATGCGACCCTCTGTCAAACTACTGGATGGTTGCCAGTCAGGGACAACCAAGCTAGATTTGACGTTCTGTGACGTCGCCCCAATGCCACGGAACGAAGAGTCAAATGGATCCATAAGAAAGTCGGATGGTCGAAATCATCTAAGATTATTCCCGCGTAAAATGGAGTTGTGATGTCAATGCAGAAGCAGTTTAAGAAATGGGCACGCAAATGCTCAACCGCGTGACGGACGCGACTTGAACACCTCTCTCTACTGAACACCGACTGATCTTCTTTACTGTAATTTCGACTATGCAATAAAGACAGCGTAGTTTGGATGCGTAGATTGTTAGCACTTTGAAGAACGACGTGGATTGACCGCCCTTTCAAGAAGCATCGGATTGTTCGCACTTTGCGTGCATCATGGAACACTTATTTGCGTCTCTGGCGCATATCCGCATACTGTTACTTCCGGTAGGGAACATACAGCGGGCGACGTTCGACGGATGGGCCGGAGACATTAAGGATTTCGAGGAAATACGTTTGAGCGATGTGCCCGCTGACAGTCGAGAAGATAGAGGTACGGGGCAATCCATGCAACTCAGTATACAAGTGCTGATTCTTAAGCAGCTCGTTTCATGCCGAATCCACTTGCTACTGGGACTCTATTTCTGAGCTTTCTAAGGCACCCTCCATCTCCTTCATGTGGAAAGCTTGACTTGTTTCGTCCATCTGAATTTCCCCTTGGGGTCGTTGGAATCGCCAATTGCTCACAGTCCGATGCCTTATCATCCATATACTCGCAATTTAACGGGACTCTCGCGGAGTTATTCCCTCCCGACTCAATTTTCCCACTTGCACGAAACTGCTTTGTTTTTGAAGAAGGAGATGGGAATACCAATCTGAACATAGGGAATCATATGCCAGGCCTGGTGGTAATCCCGAGTATGATGGGAAACAAAAAGTTGTACATTGGTACGCTTCTGGCCGAGCTATGTTCAAATATTCTAGGCGAGTTTTCTATGATGGTGAGTCGTTGAAGATATTCAAGCGTTCATGAACTCGGGCATAACGTTGAATTATGTTTGCAGATAAAGACGCTAGAATCCTCAGCCGGGACCGACGCACTTAATGCTGGATTACTCGCACGTATGCCACTTTACAAATCAAGCCGTGCGTCGCTAGATGCTCAAGATGCTGGGAGGCCCTCCAGCGTCGCGTCTCCTTTACATACTCTTCCGGAGAATGGTTTATCTACTCGCCAGTCAGATCCAAGGTTAAACATGAAACGCGCTTCTACACTAGGACCTGGTATCGGTGGAACGAGTAATCGAAGCTCACAGCAAATGGTACAGTCAAAGCGCCAGGGTACACTCTCTTCTTCCTCAACGAAACATGCGAGATTGTACAAAGTCTTGGGAGACCTATTTCTCCTTGCTGGTCGGACGATGGATGCCTCAATATGGTGAGCTTGAAAGTTACAATTGCCGTTCACCATGGTAAACTCAGAGTCAGGTACAATGAAGCAGTTCATGTTCTAAAGCAGCCACAAGATCTGATGTGGCAGGCGTCGGCCTTGGAAGGTGTTGCCATCGCGGGGGTGATAGATGCCTGGTCTACCATAAATAGTCCGGTACGCTGTGTATTTATACATGAATGCAGGGGAGAGATTCTGAATACAGTTCAAGGTCACTGCGAATAACCAGTTAGCAGACACATGGAGGGACCTCGCTGAGAAACTGTCGAGCGCCGTGTCCCTGTATTATTCTGCGGCTGAGGTTGCCGAAGCCGAGGGCTGTATGCCTGAACTATCGTTCCTGTACATTAATGCTTGCATCCGTCATGCCTCACTCATGTATTACATGTGCTTAGCAGACGGCATGCATCCCCTCGCATTTGACGGCCTACTCCACGGTCGAATGGGCGATCGGCAGTCTGATGATAAGATACGATTAAACCTCATCAGCGGACGTTCGGGAATCTCACGCTCAGATATCTCGGAGATCCTTGCGCAAGCTCATGGGCCCTGGCTATTACATCTTAGCTCTCGTGAACGCATCGGGGCTCTTCGAGGTCTTGCCCAAATGTATTCGGGTTTGTTCTATAGACGGAAAGAAGCCTATGTTCTGAGAGAGCTCTTAGCCTGTCTGATGGATCTTGTAGTTCAAGGCCGCGAAGAAGCAAGAGGGTCGTCTGACCTGTCATTGGTTGCATCCAACAGTTCAAGTCCAAATGTAGCCATCAAAGAGAATAATGTCGGTGTGCGAGAGAGAGATGACGTGGTCGGCAACGCAAGTATTCTGCGACTCGTGAAGTACGTCTGTGAAGTGCACGGCGTCGACTTGGGTCATGTCAGATTCGCCACCAGCGGCGGTAGTAACGAGCGCCAGCAACGTCCCTCATCAGAGATACGGCCGGTCAAGCATCAGGCATCAAGCCAACCCTCGCGCCGATACACCTGGTCAGAGCTTCAGGTGGGATTAATCAGGGAGTCACTCGCAGTTGCAGAAGCTCTACCCGGTAAGCCTTATTGTGCGTGTCGTCAATTAACCAGTTACTGATTATACGCAAAGATTACGCAGCTGTTGTCCTATTTGCTCTGTCTGCTCTGCAAGATCTATATTCCTTACTTGACCCAGAAGACCAGTTCCATTTCCACACTGCCGCTTCACGTGCTCTTGCAACGCTTAGACGTCGAGGAGATGATAGGAAGCTGGGATACTGGCTGGACGAACTTATTCTCAATGTGCGCTACGTACCGTAAGTGCATTATTTCTGACACAAACGATGCGCTCTAATACAATTGACGCTTAAGGATGCCCTTTGGTAAACTACCTCTCGAGAGGCCATGGTCAGATATCCAGGAACAGGCAGGGAGTGGTGAAGAGCTTGCTAGAACTGATCCTTTTCTGTTTAATCCGAGACGGCTGTTAAGCAATAAGGTATGTCCTCAAACACATTGGTTAACGTTTCATGCTTACTTTCGTTAGCGCCAAGCATTTGCCGTTGCCAACGAACTCATAGAATTTGTTGTTACATTGGAAAATCCGTATTCTGTGGCGCTTGACATTCTTGAAGTGCAACTCAGGTGACTAATTCCCAGCGGTATTGGATATCATTTATCTCTAACGAAAGTATGCAGTACTTCTGGTGCCCCCTTTGTTGGGAAGCCCCAACCAGTCGTAATTCCCGGTAACTCGTTTGAAACTGTAACATTATCTGGTCAGGCTACGGAAGCTGGCATACTTGTTGTGCGCGGGTGTAGCGTGCTATTACCAGGAACCGAACGACACGAGACACTACTTCCTATACTTAGCGAGGACGAAGAAGAAAGCCGCTTTTTAAAAGCCATCGCGAACTTAAATGAAGAGGGGAGGTCAAAAACACCCTCTCTGAATGAGAGGTTTGATAGAAGGCGTAAACACACTAGTGCGATTTCTTCAGACGCTGGCGAAAAAGCACCCAAACCGATAAAATATTTGGAGTTAAAGATTGTCCCAGAGCAACCGTACCTGCGAATACGTCGGACATCACTCACGAATGGTGCCGTCATGGTCTACGATGGTGAAACGTATGTTATACTTTCTAACGTGTCAGAAAGGGAAATTACTCACGCAATTCTTAATTAGATCGATCATTCGCCTCACTGTTGAGAACGTTTCCAGCCTTCCGATTGACTTCCTTGATCTCTCGTTCGAGGACTCAACGAAAGCACAGCTCGAGCAGCTACTCAATGAGGATCTGAATGCGTTCGATACGTACGAGACGGAGTATAGTTTAGTGCAGAGGCCCGTGTTCTCTTGGGAGCCAGACAAAACTCGAAAAGATATTCCTCCTGGGAAGGAAAGCGTCATCCTCGTCAAGTGCTTCGGGAAAGCGGGATGGTAAGTTTTCCATACTTCTTGATATCCTTCTGCTAACATGACTCTGGGACGAAGCACCGACGGAACGATACACATATCGTATTCCTATGCTCATCGACCGCGCGATGGCTCTAATACTCCGCAAACTGCATTCTATACGCGACAATTGCTGTTTCCGGTCCTTGTATCCGTTTACCAAATGCTAGAGTGTTCAGGAATGAATATTCTGCCGTTATCTGCCTTGGCGGATGCAGAAGATGTACGGAATGAATGGGGCAGCCTGTTAGCCGATATTGACGATGTCGCTTGGTGCGTCCTTGCGCTGGACGTGCAGAATATGTACGGATTGGCTTTCGAAGTCATTCTGTCGTATAATTCAGAAGGTATGCGTGAGTTCAGTTGTCGATCTAGAGCCAGACTACTGATTGTGTGTTCGTAGTTTCAACCTCACGGGTGATCCCACCAGGATCAACATATAGGTATGCACATAAAAAATTTACTGGAAAGCCTGATTTTCTAAGTGCCCGCATAGATTATTATTGCCCATTGAGCGATTCTCTCTACTAGCATCTGCGTGCGATAAACCTATACCTTCTTTAATGAACCGACAATTCGTAGTTTCTGGCCTAGCAAGCGATGAGGATAAAGCTCAAAGGGAACTCTTCTGGCACAGAGAGGAACTCCTGAAGAGGGTGCATGCGTCCTGGAAAGAGGTATGCCTTGTCGGATTTTGACTACTTTTCGATGCTCAGTTTCTTTCATTCAGGCTGCAGGGTCCAGAACAGGAGAGTTGTCATTGCGACAGCAACGTTTCACTCAGCCGATGCTGAACACCCTCCGAATGGACGATATACGCGTTAGTTTGTCCTTGTCAGACATCCAGGGCAGTGAATCGTCTACACATGGCAGAGGGACCTATGTTGCATCTCCTAATGAATACGTAGTGGTGACAGCAACAGTGCAGAATCTGACGCGTAAGTTGACTGTTAATTATACGAGAACCGTTACTAAATACCATAATTGGATTATCAAGCTTCATCCCTTGTGCTATCACTTTCGCTCAGCGCTGAACCTTCTGAAAGTGTCTTATACGATGGTTCCCTGAAAGACATCCCTCTTGGTCGTATAGCAAGTCAAGAGTCGAAGGAGCATCAGGCTACCGTCATTTTCGTGGCTCAAGGCAACTTCAGGGTCTTCGCACAAGTTCGGGAGGTGGTCGTTGGCCAAGAGTCAAGAGTGTGTGGGATGGGGCATATCGTGGTGGAGTCGCGGGACGATTGAGAATTAGACGGGGAATGGACTATTATCGTGATCCTTTCACTGTTATTTTCGAGGTTTGGACTTATCTTTATCAATTACTCGCGTGTTCGGACGTTGTCGTTATTGTCCTAAGTGATGCATCTTTCCTTGCATTGCACATTGATATAGTTTTGGAAACTATTCGAAGTTGAAAGAAATTGCAGCGATAAATAATCGACATTATTACAAATACGTTCCAAGACGAATCCCCAAGTCCACAACACCAGGGATTTGATACAGTATCAACATTAGAATTCGTCTGCCTCCTGGCTGAAGGTAGCTGTATACGCTAAGATCGTTCCATACACAAGTCTGGGGCGCATCGCATGTCAGCCAACACCGCTTTACAAAAGCTTAGAATGGACTACGTACCCTCCTCCTATAATCGACATCACACATGCAGCGGGGTGGATAATCTCAGAGTGTGCAAGGATGAGTGGGAGGGCGAACCCGGTGACGACAATCATGGACGTGATGAAGCGCCCAAGGTCAACTGGGCCTGATGCCTCTCCGTCCGTTGAGAAATCATCAGAACCGCAATGCGCGAATATGGCGTTTGGGAGTGGCGCGACGACGAAGGTCAAAGCTACATATTCCAAACAATTACTCAGGAATGAAGGTGAATCTATGTTTGGAGTGCGACCAGCGACTCACCGACAAGCAAAGGTAACCAATTCTTAAATAACGCGCAGGACAGGATGATGAGTAGGAAACCAACGGCGAGGACGAACGAGAGCAATATCACAGCTTTGAGAGGGTGATCGCTCAGGATTGAGAAGAGATTCAGCGTGCTCGATAGCTTACTCTTTAATCCAGCAGCCATATTGTGGTTTGTTACCAAAGGAGTCGAAGGGCGGGGAAACGTCTTGAACAAGCTGCGTTGCGCGCTGCGGCACGGTTCGGTCGCGAGTCCGTTTAAGGCAATTCTCGTACGTAAGCGTCCTCAATAAAATACTATTAATTATAATTTATTAACTTTTTAATGCGTTGTGCGTCTCTTGCAGGTGGACATATGCTCAGGGTATGATTATAACGATGTTCCTTAATATCTTAGCTGACATGGATGGACTTTGTTTGCTTCACGTGGCAAGCCTCGACGGTGAGCAAAGGTTATTGTAGTGGGGACAAGTCGTCAGGGACCGAGCACGAATGTCGTTGAGTTCGAATGTGCCGTTCGGACGCAGGGTAGACTGAGGGCACGCAAACCCGTGAATTAATAGAGGTACGGGAATGCCTGGCAACGCGGTGATGGAGAATATATACAATTGATGCGAGGTCGTATGAAAGAATATATGCAATACTTTTTGGATCTCATCGTACAAGTCTAATCGTCGTCGCTGACTTCAGCCCTCTGGCGAGGCCGCGATCCAGATGCTACTGCCCTTCGCATATCATCACCGTCCATTTCGTTTTGTGCAGCATCCGCAGCGTCAATCCACTCCGAGTATACGTCAATGGGCTCAGTCAAATCTAGGGGACCGTTAGAAGAAATTTATGCCCGACTGAGTATTGGAACATACGGTTAACTCTTCCTTGGAATCTCTGTCCACAAATTCTGCACAAAAGGGTTGCAATACCTTCCTTGCGATCTATCTTAACATTTACAGACTTCTCATGGTGACAAAAGAGGCACGTGAACGTCGTGTCTAAAGGCCAGGTCAATTAACGGCAAGTAGATACATCGAATTAGCGTACCGAGAGGTGTACGTTTTCGCGCAGCAGATGTCGCAGGCTTTCTAGACGATTTCTTCCGTTTGCCCATGCAGGAAAATGTCCAGAAGGAGACTCGGCCGCGTGGCCACTCATTTATGTGGATGTGGAGAACACTGGCACGTGCACCACGTGAGCAGTCGCGTCGAAGTTGTTGTGCCGCGTTGGTGGCTACTGCGACGCGTCTCTCTAATTTCGCGAAGATATCTCCTCTCACCATATCATGGCTACCCGCAGGCCTGTCTCGCGCAGGCAACCATCAAATGCCATGAATCCTCCCCCAATACCTTCGTCATCATCTGCTGGAATCAGTCGATCTCGTTCCGTCCTGGCTAAGGCTCGATCCGAACTTACTACTCCGGTGGAAGATCCAAATGAGGGTTCAGATGGCTTCATAGGCTTATCTCAATCAAATGGGAAAAAATCGCAATCGCAATCTTCAAACGATGGAAGTGACTCGCATATACAAGTCGTCATTCGCTGTCGTAGGCGTTCCGAGCGAGAAATACAAGAAGGGTCCCCAATTATTATATCTACTGAAGGACCGAGAGGTCAGAACGTTACCATTGAAACCGCTGCAATCACCTCCGTCCTAGGAATTGTAACGTTACCTCCGACACGTACCTATCCATTCGACGTCGTCTTCGGGCCAGAGGCTGATCAGTCCATGGTTTACCAGGATGTCGTTCATCCAATGCTGGACGAAGTTCTGAAGGGGTATAACTGCACTTTGTTTGCGTATGGCCAAACTGGCACAGGCAAAACGTACGTCATTTCCAACTGTTGTTCTATAACCTATTTATGGTGCATCACAGTTACACCATGCAAGGTGATGTATCCCTCACACCACTCGGAAATCCGACTGCACAGGCAGGCATGATACCGCGCGCGCTCTTCAAACTTTTCCATCAGTTGGAAAGCTCCGGCTGTGATTACAGTGTCAAGATATCCTATGTTGAACTCTACAACGAGGAGCTTCGTGACCTTCTTGCCACGGACCTGTCCCCTCCATCCGGTCCCGTACAACCCATGAGTATGGGCAGCCAAAAGGATATCCAGAGCGGTCTTAAGATCTTTGACGACTCGAGTAAACGAGGCGTCTTCATCCAGGGATTGGAAGAGACTCCAGTCAAGGACTTTAATGATGCACTGGCTTTACTAGCGAAGGGTAGTCAGCGGAGACAAATCGCTGCCACGAAATTCAATGACCATTCCAGCCGCTCGCACTCTGTCTTCTCCATCACCGTACACTCAAAAGAGACGTCGACTCTAGGTGATGACCTACTGAAAGTAGGCAAGCTCAATCTCGTTGACTTGGCCGGGTCAGAAAACATTGGAAGATCCGGTGCAGAGAACAAGCGTGCTCGCGAGGCTGGTATGATCAATCAAAGCTTACTTACTCTTGGAAGAGTTATCAATGCTCTTGTTGATAAGTCATCCCATGTGCCGTACAGGTATAATCACCGTATTTCTTGCATTATTTCGAAGACACTGACTTTCTTACAGAGAATCGAAGTTAACTCGCCTCTTGCAAGACTCGCTTGGTGGTCGTACGAAGACTTGCATAATAGCCACGGTCTCTCCCGCACGATCGAATATGGAAGAGACCCTGTCTACTCTCGATTACGCCCTACGTGCGAAATCCATCCGCAATAAGCCTGAGGTCAACCAGCGCATGTCCCGTAATGCTCTCTTGAAAGAATACGTTGGAGAGATTGAGCGACTGAAGTCGGACCTTCTTGCTGCGAGGGAAAAGAACGGAATATATTTCTCTGAGGAGACGTGGACTCAGATCAACAACGAACATGAGCTACGACAGACAGAGGTGGAAGAATGCAAGAAACAGGTCGAGATGATCGAGAGTCAGATGAGATCGGTCAGGGAAGAGTTTGAGCAGAGTATCGCTCTGCTCATGAAAACAGACGGCGAGCTGAAGACTACGAAAGAGAGGCTGCGAAAGCGTGAGGGCGAGCTAGTCGAGAAGGAAGGCGAACTAAGCAACGTCAAGGTCGCTTTTGAAGAGGAAGTGGTAGTGCGCATGGCTCACGTAGCTACCGAGGACATCCTAGACGATGTAGCGGACGGGCTCAAGAAGGTTGTTGAGCAGAGCACAACCGATGTTTCAGGCCTCTTCGGCAAGATTGGTGAGTTTTTGTCCAGTTACAGTCCACGCCTCTTTCTCAGCACACTCTAGATCGTAAAATACAGGAGTTTAACGCGAACTCCAAGGCCATGAAGGGCCAGAGTACGCTTCTGGATCAAGAATTGCGTTCATTCTTGTCTACAGTGGAAACATTCGTCAAGTCGGCAGATCAAGCCGTGACGAAAACTAAGACACTGGCAGAAGCGTTTAGGAAAAGGGAGATATCCGCACTAAGCTCTCACAGTCAGACCCTTGAAGAACAGATTGGCCGTGTCACTAGTGCACTGAAAACTATTCAGTCGAAAGAGGATGCTTCGGAGCAGAACCTGACAAATATTTGGACAATCGTCAAAGAGGTTCAAGACCGATTGGCAAATGAACTGTCGATCTGGTCAGGCACCACTCAGGATGACATTCAGGCGATGTGTACTGATATTGAGCAAGCGGCTGCCACTAACTTTGCATCAGTGAGTTGGAATAGTCTGGAGTTAAAGCCTGTACTAACTTCAACCAGACCCAGCAAGCCATTCAATCTTTGTGGTCTGTTATGGAAAGGCTTGTTAGGGACACCCGATCAGCTATTGAAAGCGAACGTAAAGCAGCGGAACGGCAGAACGAGCTCGTTGCGCATGCGGCGCGTGCTGAAATCGCAAGGCTGCGAGAACAGAATGCTCGCTTGTCTGAGCTCCTTGACTCAGAAAAGAGAAGTGCGCTGAAAGCGAGAGACGCGCTTGTCAAGAGTATTTCTTCATTACTTGTGGATTTCACCGAAGAACGCGATCGCGGGCTTCGCGAAGCTGTTTCCGGTATTCAGGAGTCAAACGTCCAAGGAACGGAAAACATGGAGACCTTCGCGAAGAAGCATGACGTGTTGATGAGCGAATCTAGCGCGCGTAGTCGAGCATGGAGTGCATCATTGGATAAGGTTGCGATTGATGGTGCTCAGGCTAAGCTGTCCGCGACTGAGGTAAGTTAATATTGTTTCAGTGTTCTGGCAACGTATTCTTGAATTACTTCAGAGCGCACAATCAGGCAGTACTTCGGTTCAAAATGGCCTCTCTGAGCTACGAGGCTCGACTTCTGCGGCGATTTCATCACACTCAGAGGGCATCATTCATGTTTCGAAGGCATTAAACTCGTGTTCAAAAGGTTCGTATCACAAAGAATCAATACGATTAGCTATCTGTGCTTAGCTTCCACTCTGAATTTCTAGTGTTTGAACGTGAGCACAAGATCAAGCGAGTGCGCATTGATACGTCAACACACTTGGCGGAAGACGCGCAAGCTACATTCCAAAGCACGCGGGACCTAGTAGACTCGACGTCTAAGGAATTTGACACATTCAGAAAGGACGTCACTGCAGAGGTACGAATAATCAACTTCGATTTTTCATTTCCAGATGAATTAATACGTAACATACAGACGGAGCGCCTGCAGAATGAACTACGTTCCCACTCATCCTCAGCATCCTCGCATGTGTCGTCAGTCCAACAATATAATAAGCGGATGCTTGAACAAGGCACACGACAAAACCCTCCGACGGGAACGACACCTCAGAAACGGAAATGGTCTTATGTTGACAAGTGGGAACGGACAAAAAATCGAACGGATTTATTGCGAGAATACTACAGACAGCGAGGCCCTATCTCAGCGGAAAGTGCGCATGACACGTTGCAGAACGAGGATTCGATCCTGGACGTGCAAGAGGCGGAGAATTTGGAGGAGCACACAGAAGGAGATAATCCAGGACAAGAAGTTGGGGGGGATGGTGCTGACGCTGCCGAGCACAATAATGCGACTAGCGAGGAACCACAGGCGGCTGCTTCGCCACCAGCAAAAGTGGAAGAGGAATCCGGTCCGTTGCCTTTGTCGGAATCATCATCATTAACTACCCTACCTTCGGAGGACCTTATCGAAACGCAACCGGCACCGCAACCAGTGGCACCCGCATCTAGGTCGAATCGCAGAGAAAGCGGAATTCCAATGAAGGTCCAGCCCCCTCGCCCTACACTACAGGAGAAATCCACAAATATTCTTCCGGAACCTAGACCAAGAGTCATTAGAACGACACGAGTCAGGCGATAATAGCTAATTTTATTCGTTTTCGGTTCGTTTTGTAAGATGCTTTGCCGCACTTTGTACAATATACAAGTTATTTTTATACGTGGAGAATGTATTGCTATTGTGCTGTAAAGGGGAAAAGTCACGACCAGGCTGACTAAGCTTGCCACTTTGAAATGTGTGGTAACACGCAACGCGTCCACCGCGACGAACCTCCTAAACGCTCATTAGAACAGGACCGGGGCCACATTCACGTCGTATCGCTATTTCGGTGCAGAAACTGATCGCTGACGTGGAAGTGGGAAGTGTGGCACGCGTTCACTCCTGTGTCAAACCACCATGGCGTCGAGCACGAATATTAAAGTCGTATGTCGGTAAGTGGTACAACTGTTAATGACAAGGCACGCGCAACTTTAAGGCTAATGTTGTTATTAGGTTCCGACCGCAGAACTCGATAGAGCTGAGGGAAGGTGGAGAGATTGTCGTCGCTTTTGATGAGAATTTACATACCGTCCAGCTGAGGGCTGCGCAAGCTACTGCTGGTCCAGAGAAGGATGGCTTCACATTCGATCGCGTCTTTCCTATGACCACGCAGCAGGTCGAGATCTTCGAGTATGGTGTGAAAGAGTGCGTTTCATGGTTCATTTTTGGCTTGGAATATGCTTAATCATCTACCTATGCAGTATTGTTACAGGTACGGCGATGTTCACGCCGAAGCCACCTTCGCACTAATGTGCGTCTATGCTAACGTCAACTTACAGATGTTATGGATGGTTACAATGGCACTGTCTTCGCGTACGGACAAACTGGAAGTGGAAAGACCTTTACCATGATGGTAAGCAACGCTATATAAAATTTTACGATTACAATTATCTTACAGAGTGCAGGGTGCCGATATCGACGATGACAACCTCAAAGGCATTATTCCTCGTATTACAGAGCAGATCTTCTCGTCAATTGTCGAGTCAGATCCACATCTCGAATATCTGGTGAAAGTGTCGTACATGGAAATTTACCTGGAGCGTATCCGAGATTTGCTAGCACGTAAGCAATATATGGCGAGGCTTCGACCAACCCGGGACATACTGACCGCATTGCAGCCCAGAACGATAACCTGTCAATACACGAGGAGAAGAATAAGGGCGTGTATGTCAAGAATCTGTCTGATTACTATGTAAGCAGCGCAAAGGAGGTGTACGAGATTATGAGGCAAGGTGGACAGGCGCGAATCGTATCAGCTACCAGTAAGCAATTTTATTCATATATGCGCTCTTAGAGTACGTTCCTGACATATATGTTCTCGCGCAAAGATATGAATGCCGAGAGTTCTCGGTCACATTCAATTTTCCTGATCACAATCAACCAACGGAATACGGACACTGGTGCCCAGAAGACAGGAAATCTGTATCTCGTCGATCTGGCTGGTTCCGAGAAAGTCGGTAAAACAGGAGCCTCCGGTCAAACGCTCGAAGAAGCAAAGAAGATCAATAAATCGCTTTCGGCCCTCGGGATGGTCATCAATGCTCTTACGGATGGCAAAGTACGTCATCCTGGAATGGAGGTATCGCATTGTATGGCTAATCTTCCATTTTGCCGGTCTAGTCTACACATATCCCGTATCGCGACTCGAAGCTTACCCGTATTCTTCAAGAGTCCCTGGGTGGCAACTCCCGAACGACTCTCATAATCAATTGTTCTCCTTCATCTTACAATGAGCCTGAGACTCTCAGTACCCTTCGTTTCGGTATTCGTGCCAAGTCAATTAAGAACACTGCTCGTATCAATACTGAGCTCTCACCTGCCGAACTCAAGGCCCGTCTCAAGCAAGCACAGACAGCCAATGCATCATTCCAAGCATACATTGCTGCGCTGGAGGCCGAACTGGCAGTCTGGAGAAGTGGAGGATCCGTCGATCAATCAGAATGGGCTTCTGCTGACAAGGCTGGTGCTCCCGCACCACCCAAGAAAGCACCTACGCCCTCGACGCCCTCGTCAGCGAGAAGCGTTACACCGATCAATCCAGTTATTGAGAGCTTGCGAGGAGACCTTGATTCTAGGCCTCAAACCCCGACTGTTGTTGGCCTTGACAAGGATGAAAGGGAGGAATTCTTACGTCGCGAGAATGAACTTAGCGACCAGCTCGCGGAGAAAGAAAGCGCGTTGGCAGCCTCGGAGAAGGCCCTGAAGGAAACCCGCGAGGAACTGTCGTTCTTGAAGGAGCAAGAACGTTCACTTTCGGCGGTAATTAAACTCTGTTTCTTGTATAATGTCCTGCCTAATATTCTCTCCACAGGAAAACAAATCCATGTCGACTCAGTTGAACGATTTGAGATTGCAGGTCGAGCGACTCGATTATGACAACAAAGAGGGTGCAATCACCATAGATATCTTGAAAGAACAGAACCAAGATGCGACGCGTGAATTGGAGGAGTTGCGACAAGCAATTGCCGACCTTAAATCCAACCAGAAGGACCCTTCGCTTGAGGATAAGGAGAAGAAAAAGCAAGAGAAGATGGCCCTTATGATGGCGAAATTTGATACTGTGAGTAACATGGTACTTGTCATGTAACAAGGAGGCTCAATCGACGCTACAGCAAGGAACATTCTCCGAGAAGGACGAAGCTTTGCGAGCGCTTCTCGTGAAGCTCGACTCCACTGATGCCGAAAACATTGCTTCTTCGTTGAGCTCTGATGATCTAGTCCTAATCCGGCGGCAACTTTCTGAAGGCCAGTCGCTTGTGCGCGAGACAGTCGAGCGCCTACGCCAAAGCCAGGAGGAGAACGAAATACTTACACGCAGGCGCGACGAAGTGGAGTCCCGCCTCGCTGCTCTTGAAGCCGAATACGAGGAACTACTCGAGAAGACGATCAACGATGAGGAGACTAGCAACATCGACATTGCGGAATCTATGGCCGAGCTGAAGGTATGTTTCATTTACGTGGCCTACGAGATATGTCACTAACAGTTGCTTAGAACAAGCTTGAGGCGCAATACGCTGCGAAGCGCGAAGCTCACTTGAGCGAGGTTGCAGACCTAAAGCAGCAACTTGAAATGCGACAAGCCGACATCAGGAACTTGCATTCCACTATCGATGGGTTGAAGGGTGTCAATGAAGAACTGAAGGTTCGCAGTTTATTAATACTCGAAGTTATTTGTCTGATCAATCACCCGATCCCTTCTAGCGCGCGTTTGCTGTCACATCAGCGGGCATTGAGGGCGGCAAGAATCTGGCAGAGAGCGCTGCCGATCTTGAGCGGACGCGCAAGGCTATCAATGTTCAGCTTGCTGAATTCGATGGTGTCAAGAAGTCTCTCATGCGGGATCTACAGAACCGATGTGAAAAGGTCAGCTTGTCACGAAATTGTGTTTTTACATCATTCCACCTACTAATCCATTTCGAAATGTTAAGGTCGTCGAACTAGAGATACAACTCGACGAGATCAAAGAACAATATAACAACGTCATCAGGAACAGCAATACTAAGGCACAACAGAAGAAGATGGCGTTCTTAGAGCGTAACCTAGAGCAACTGACTCTTGTGCAGAAGCAGGTAAGCATTCCTTCTACTTAAAACGCACTTCACTTCTGATATACCTCTTGCACATCTAGCTTGTAGACCAGAACTCCGCCTTGAAGAAAGAAGCGGGAATTGCTGAGAGGAAGCTTCTCGCACGCAATGAACGTATTCAAAACTTGGAAGCTTTGCTTCAGGATGCAGACAGGCGTCTTGCTGTACAGAACCAGAAGTTCGAGGAGCAGCTTCAAGCCGTCAAGGACAGGCTAGACCAAGCACGAGGTTTGATTATTCGCACTGTTGAAAACTGTCGGATTTGTACTGACGTCGTTCATGGTTTACCAACGAACAGCGCAAAAAGCAGCGAGCTCGTCACCTCTTAGCTTTGGACGAATAGCGAAGCCGCTGAGAGGAGGCGGTGGAGCAGCGCCAGCTCCGATGAACTCACCACCCGCTGGATTTCCTGGAAACATGAATCCTCTTGCTCGGGTACAGAACGAAGACTCAGGGTACGTGGAGTGCCACAACTTCTTTCACTGCATGACGCTAACTAATGCGTTGGGGGTTTTCCCTTGCTCCTGTATACAGAGGCTCAGGTGAGGTCATCTATGCATCAGTTTTTCTTCTGTTACTGAGATAGCATACTTGCAGCGAAACGAGCATCTTGGTTCTTCTCATCAGGTGCGACGGGAAGGTGATCCGTAGTTACGATTATATTAGCTTGACCTTGACTAGACTACATAAGTATACCCTCCCGCTCTATCGACTCACTGCTGCGCACTAGTACTAGTAATACTGCATTAATACAATAAATGGATGGCTATGGTGTACTGGAGAATGATGAGTCGATCTAGGCGTCAGCGCGGGCCACATCAATGAGCTGTTGGTCAGGGTAGAGATCAACCCGGAGATCACGACATAAAAGGCAAACTCGGTGATAGACACGATCGGCTTCGTTCTTTGATGCGGATGTTTTGACCTGCGGACCCTTTTTTTCGAGTGCATCCCGACATGGTTCGATCGTTTCATGTCACGAGTGCGGTGGGCTTCGAGTTGGACCACAGCGTCGTTCCAATCTTTGACCCGACGCTCACCGCGCTTCTTCGCAGCTGTGTAGCTCCGGAACTACACTTCGCAATGCACTAGACTAGGCAAACGGTGCGCTTAGCGGATTTTCATGGAAGCAGGGGAAGAGCTCCTTGGCAATATTCGATTTTGATTTGTTCCGTCGCAATGGGATCATCAATTTTGCTCATTTTCTCACCCGTGAGAGGAAGCACTGCACTGCTTCTTCCGGCTGCCTTCCCTGGCCAGGGTTCTCACTCTTCTTTCTTGACAGGGGCTCTTAGAAGGTGATTTGCATTTTGACTTTGCGGTGCCTCCGTGGCGCACGTCCCGAGCCTTTTGATCGCATGCGTATTGCGCCAGCTAATCGTCTCCATGAGCTATGCCGAGTACGCGGACGGTCAGGAACTGGCAGATTCAGATTTGAAATTGTTTCCGAGAGTGTTTATATATACATAATTTCAGGCATGCGCAGTATCGAATTCCAGGCGGAGAGGTTTGCGGCGGCTGTGTGTAGATTGTTCTATTCGAAAATTAGTTGGTTTCAAGTGTATCATCATGGCTCCAGATTAGTCTTCCGCCTGTTTCCCGCCCGCCAATTCCATTTCGCCCTAGTTTTTCGCTCTCAGCGCCTTCCCCTTCTCGTTTGCCGTGGACAGTCGGGCAGACAGAGTTCACTGTCCGCTTGGAGTCACACCGTCTCTCCTTTCTCTCTCTCTCCTTTTTCATACCTCCGTCTGGTGCGCAGTCGGCATACGCTAGTACAGCCACGTAGAACGATTGACAATTGTGGACTGCGTAAGCTTCACGGCTGTCTGTTGGACCACGTTTGCCTCCGTCGTGCATTGTTCCTCCGTTTAACTGAGCTGGTCTACGGCCCAGACGGTCTAATCTACTCCTTTTTTGGTGTTCGACCGTATATTTTGTCCGGTCGACCATAATTCCTGGTTGGGCTTCACCGCCTCCACGTATCCGGAGTAATTACAAAGTAAAATTGGGGATTTTCGGGGTATTTTGGTGAGTGCGTGTTGAGTGTCTTTGCAGAGATAAAATTCACCTTCCGGGTCAGGACGGTGTTGATATATTGTGTTCTGAGCCCTCGTGTCTTTTGTAGCGCTTGTGCGGAAGACATTTCGGACCGGTTCGATACTTCTTACTATACACGCCTCGTTTTTGTGAGGTTTACGTTTCTTTCTCCTAGTCTATATGTTAATAACCAATCCAGGTGCCGGAAGGCCACGAGCGCCCCTAGTCAATTAGAGAATTCTTCCGCCACCAGGCATTACCTGTTGTATGTCATTATTCTTATTTGTGGCAGTTTGCAACGTGGCTCCCGTCCTGCGTTTTCTCATCTTTTTTCATTTCCCTTTTTCTTCCACAGGTCTAGAGTTAGATCAGCCCACCACTATTGTGTTCTATTGATTGCGCACACGCTATGGGAATGAATTCCAACGTTGGACTCAAGACGTTGAACTCCAACTGGCAGGTGAGTGCCATCTGGTACTGTGCCTTCTAGACGACATGATGGACGTTGGCATATTGTAGGTGTGGGGCGGTCAAAGACAGCCGTCTGGCTCATCAAATGCAAGTGTCGCTGATGTAGCAGCTACTCAAAGAGATTCTTGGGCGTCATCGCGTCCTGCAAGCGGGTCTTGGGAAGTTAATCAAACCACTGACCTCACTGACAGCCCGCAGAAAAAGGACTTTAACCAGCTGGTATGTTGCTTGAATAGTGCTAGCCTGCTGGCACTCAATACGAATTTTAGGACCCTCAATCTCCTATGAATCATGGGAGACAGAATAGAACATCATCGGGCCTAGGCTCGCGAATGGTATGTCGTGTGCTGATAATTGGACCCGTCATTAATAATTTCAACAGGATGAGAGGGCATCAGGCGTGAAGTCTAGTGCACGTTACAATGGTGCTCCTTCGCCAACAGCAGTTGGCTTCAATGCGAATGTCCAGTTTGGCAATCAGTCAAATGGGACATCTGGCTACGAGGGCACGCATGGTTCTGCGTCGGTAGAGGATTTGACATTAGGAATTCGCGGTATGACCGTTGGCGAGGACTATAGTAACCAAGGGCCTTCTTATCGACAAGCAGGGGGAATGCCACAGCCTCAAACCGCTCCCGCTCCCGTTCGTGCTCCTCATATGATCCCAACACACCAGGCACGACCTTCCTTCAGTGGATACAACCATCAGACAGACTATCCGCCCTATTATACTGGCCCCTCTGCTTTGGACTATACGTACAGCTACGATACTTACCGTAGCAACTCGGAAGCCTCCATTTACGGTTCCCCTGTACCCGCGAGCGCAACACCTCCGACTGCGAGTGTCTATCACGGGATGACAACTTCAGCTGTGCACCCGGTTCATGCTGAGCTCAGACAGGCTGGAGGCATGTTCTATGACTTCCCCGGCTCTGCTCGGCCTCCTGCTTCTCAATTTTTCTACTCGGCACAGCCTATTATGTACGCGACGGCTGCTCCTCATTCGCCTATGCAGACAACCGCAATCGCACAGATGCCTCCAGCATCTTTATCTGACAAGAAGCGCGAGTTGCAGGTTTGTTCGGTTCCTTTTAAAAAAATTGTTCTAAATTAGCTCATTCTCCGCGTTCAGTATGCTATTCAACAGCAGCAGCAGTTGAGTCATCAGCTGTATGCTTCGGTACGTCATTCGACGCCATCTCCTCAGGGGCAGCCTTACGGAGTGCCCGCTGAATACGTCGGCCAGGTGCCCGTGATGATGCCTGGCGCGACGGTGTTTGGAACTCCTAGCAACGGGAATCAGGCACTAACATTGTTCCAGCAGACCCTAAACCACGGCCGAAAGCTTGATGGAGCTGTGGCCCCGAGCATTACACTTAGGAGTCCCCTCCTGGATGAGTTCCGTGCCAACAAGTCGCGCAAATGGGAGCTCAAGGTTGGTTTGACGTATATTCTTAGTCGAACATAACTAATAGTGGCGCTCAGGACATTTTCGGCTATATTGTTGAGTTCAGTGGCGACCAGCATGGTTCTCGCTTTATCCAGCAGAAGCTCGAGACCGCGACTAGCGACGAGAAACAAATTGTCTTTGATGAGATTGTCCCTGGTGCTGCCCTGCAGCTGATACAGGACGTTTTCGGGAACTATGTGAGAACATTGACCGAGTCAGTATGAGGAAGTTATTGACCTCCAAATTTAGGTAATTCAAAAGCTATTCGAACATGGTACCCAAGTCCAAAAGACGATCCTGGCCAATGCAATGGAAGGTCATATACTGGCGCTGTCGTTGCAAATGTACGGTTGTCGCGTAGTTCAGAAGGTAAATATTCTGTGTTTCAGGGACGAGCCTATATGCTAACCTCGCTTTAGGCAATCGAGTTCGTCCTTCCGGAACAACAAGCCTCCTTCGTGAAGGAGCTGGAAGGTCATGTCCTTAGATGTGTAAAAGACGCAAACGGCAACCATGTAGGACATCTATTTTCGGCTCGTGAATGACATCCTCATATTCCATCTACTACAGGTCATCCAAAAGCTTCTTGAGCGCGTTTCCCCTGAACGTCTCGGGTTCGTTCAGGCCTTTAAAGGCAACGTGTATGAATTGTCGACACACCCGTACGGCTGCCGTGTCCTTCAGCGTGTCTTTGAACACATGAAGGAAGAGCAAACCCGACCGCTCCTCGATGAGCTGCACAAGTATACCATTAATTTGATGCAAGATCAATTCGGGGTACGCAAATTACATCCGTAACATTGTTTTCCTAATTACAAATATTTCGACATGCAGAACTATGTCGTGCAGTTTGTCCTGGAGCACGGCCCTGTACAGGATCGTCTACTTATCATTAGCAAGTTACGTGGTCAGATGCTCCAGATGGCGAAGCATAAGTTTGCGTCGAACGTCTGTGAGAAAGCTCTCGTAATGGCCGATTCGGAAAATCGCCGTCTACTCGTTGAAGAGATGATAACTCCCAAGGCTGATGGTGTCAGCCCGATCGTGACTATGATGAAGGATCAGTATGCGAGTAAGTAGAAGTTTTTGTTTCAGAATTGATTCAACGCTGATGTGCATATAGATTACGTCCTTCAACGAGCGCTAACTGTCGTGGAGGGCGATCAGAAGGAAGTCTTCATCTCGAAGGTCAGGCCACAACTCGCGACTATGCGCAGGTACTCTAGCGCTTATAGCAAGCATCTTATTTCAAGTAAGCAATGGTCCTGGCATCGCGTAGAGCGTCGTTTACTGATCACCTGTGCAGTTGAGCGTCTCTTAGAAAAGACAGTAACTCAATCTTCATCCACCAACTCTAACATTACCCTAGGACCTGAAGGTGTACAGCCGGAAGGCGAACCCGCCAACGCGTCATAATATTCTGCGGAAAGATCTAAGTAGTTTATAATCCACCTTCATTGAGGTTACATTCGTTTCTACCATCAATTATCCATTGCTACATACAGTCACTGCACATCAACGCATTTCACTGACCATTTACACACCGGACTTGATCAATTTATTATTTGCAATGTTTTCTTGTCCGATACGTTGCCCCCTTGCTCTCGTTACCGTGTCATATGCTTTTTTTTCAACGTCCATCGTCTAATTTGCGCATTTATGTTTCACTTGTTCTTGCTTTCCATCCATTACCCACTACACCGTTAGTCTCCACTCCTTTTCTCGTGCACATTTTCTCTTCTATACTGCAGTACTTCATATTCGCCATATAATGAAATCAAGTCCGTCTGCAGCTACTACCATTGATTATTCGGACTTCCATTTGTTATTGAATGAAGGAAACGTGGTACGTGTTTACTCGACCAAGCTTCTGCGTCGATCTGCGAACGCGTCGTGGGAAAGCATGTTTATTTCGAGGCGGCGAATACTCCACGTCCACGTCGACCTCCGCTATCGTCGTCAGTTCCGTGCTCGGCCTCTCCTCAGACAACAACGAGTACAATGAGCACCATGGAGGCTGCAGCAAGTCTGTTTGGGTCCTCAGACTCTGGCTCAGACCTGGATTTTTTAACTGCGCCAGAGGGAGCGAATAGCGCGTCAGACTCTCCCGCCGGAACGGGTGCCGCTACCAGCAATGAACTGTTTGCGAGTCAGGACTCCTCGAGTCTGTTTGACAACGGAAGCGCTGGTGCAGAGCATTCGCTTTTTGAGGCAAGGAACGAAGCACACGCGCATGTGCATGAGCACAACAGCACACACTTCACGCAGGCTGAAGCATATCCGTCAGAGAATGCGAATGGGTATAGACAGGATGCTCAGTCCGACTATAATTCTGACGGAGCCGGATACGGGAGTATTGACGAGGGCTGGTTTGATGAACATGGTCAATGGCATACTTTTGACCAGTTGGAAACGACCGCCAGTACCGGTGTGTTCCTTCGCTAATTCAAGTATTTTCTTAGCTTACTCGGATTGTCTGACATAGGTATTGATGCATCTTCTAACACCGCAGAGCACCACGCTGGTGCTACAAATGCGAGCCCTTACGCTGGCTACAGCGCAGCAGGTTCACAGTATGGTACACAATCTGCTAGCACGCCATCCACGTATGCATATCAGCCGGATTCGAACTACGTTCCGCAATCGACTTCGGCTTACGATACGTACAAACCGGCCACCCCAACGGTACAGCAGCAATCGTACGCGTCTGGTTATAATTCGTCCGCGACTTCCCATGATCCGTACAAACCGTCGGGATTCGGCTCACAACAAGCCCCAACGTCAACCTATACAGCGCCAACAGTACCTCCATATGATTCGTATAGACCTTCTGCATCTCACACATATTCAACGCCTGCTGCTCCTCCCTCGGCGGTTCCTCAATCAAATAGGTCTGTGTCTAGCGGAGGTTTAATGTCACCAGCAACTTCAGTAGACACTTCGAAGCCACCAGCATCAATATATCGTCCGACTACTGCCAATGCTTATGACCCTCCACTTCCTCCTGTCAAGCCGAAGAAGTCTATGGCGGCAAATGCTTTACAATTTCAAAGCAGTTCGTACAGTCCACAAGGCGTCTCGTCCCCACTTCTTTCCCCTGCTCGATCAGCTTTTTCACCTCCTGCTGGAAACTCGACTTTTTCTCCCGGCCCGCCGCCTCGTTCTACCGTGCGTTCACCTCCGAAGGCGCCTGGTGTATCATATGCACAACCTGCGTCCACCGTCGAACGCTCGGCTTCGCCTTACGATCCGCCGCTCGCACGTCAGCCCGAACCTCCAAAACCCCATGCTTTTGACACGTATAATCGTGCTGGACCTCCCCAGATTAATGGCCAACATGAGGGTTCAGGCCCGTATGGGCGTCCCGAACTTGGCGTGCAAAACATGAATTACTCATCTGATAATACTCACAGTTCACAGGAGTATGGTGGACTATCGAGTGGGTTTACACCCAACTATGACAACAGTTCTCAGTTTTCAGGACATGACGCAGCTGATAGAACGATCGTTCAGAGTAATATTTCTCAAGGGCAGCATTCGGCTCACTCGGGGCAATATACTTATTCGCCCTCGTCCGATTCCAAGCGCTCATCTCAGGATCAACACAGAACGTCTTCGAGACCAATATCTCCTGAATCCCACGCTAGCCCTAAAGAGATGCATCATAGTCCGCCAATAGAAAGGCATGCTCGAATGTCACCAGACGTTGCTTCTCGTTCTGGTGGATCCCAATACACCATTTCCCCAGTCAGCGAGTCGGGCCAATCCTACACTGGTTCCTTAGGTAGAGGTTCTCCAGTCAATAGTCGTGCAGGAACTATGTTGGTTGGCCAATCTTTCTCTACGCTGGACAAAGAGACACATAGTGAACCTTACACACTCTCCACTCAAGTGAGGCAACAGCCAGATGCTTTGCCTTACACTGCAAGCAACTACAATGTGCTGGCAGCTGCACCGTCATTTACTACCTTTGCTGACGCTCCCGGTCGTACGTCCTTTGAGACGTCTTACTCTCCACCGCCGGTCAATGGTCCCTATGCTCCGTCACCATCACTATTAGGCACGAACGATCCTTTAGGGAGAGCAAGTGCCAAGGTTCCTGTTATAAGCTTTGGCTTTGGAGGAAAGCTTGTCACTTGCTTCCATTCTCCCCCTGTATTGGACACTGGTTTTGATGTTGCCCTTTCGTCACGAAAATGTACCGACGTTCATATTTGGATACTTCAAAAAGCGATTCCAGAGTCTGCTTTGGATGCTTCTTCTGCTGTTTATCCAGGTCCGTTGTTTGGCGACCCAGGGTCTCCAGTCTCGACAATTGTACGAACGGCAACTTCGGCTAATACTAAAGCGAAGACGAAGAAGGCAAAGGTCTTGACTTATTTGTCTGAGCGGGCGGAAGAGATTGAGAAAGGTCTTGGGTATCTAACTGCTGGTAGTGTCGACAGACGACGAGCGGAGGGGAAGCTTACCTTGGTGAGGTTGTTGCGAGTCCTGGTAGAACACGACGGTCAGCTTCATGAGAAGTAAGTTTGACTTGTTCACAATGTGGTACTGAGTTTAACCGATTTATTGCAGTTCAGCCGCCGAATCCGACGCGCGGGAAGCGTTGTTACCTCGGTTGGCCACTTCTCAAGATGCTACAGGATCCAATGTATACCTGAACGCACCGACTGGAGCGGCCTTGACTTCCGGAACGTTTGGCTCAGCTAATAGCACTGAGAAGCCATTGGCTGAATATGCCGTCCGCTCGTCCGCTCTTGAAGTTTTGCAGGATTTCCTTCTACGTGGTGAGAAGAGAAAGGCTTACCATTATGCATTGGATGAAAGGATGTGGGCACATGCGATGGTCATTTCTAGTAGCATAGATAAAGAGGCTTTCAAAGAGGTCGTCAGCGAGTTTGTACGTACTGAATTAGGCGTGAAGGCCGGAACTCGTCCAGATGCGCACGTCACCAACGGCTACGAGAGCTTGCGGCTCGCGTACAGTCTCTATTCAGGACAGTCTTCATCTGCAGGTAAGGTCGTTCATACGATGTGGTTGATTTTTTCAATCCCTCATTTCCATGACAGTGCAACACCTCGTCCCCACAAAGTCACTTCAAGCAGGTCCTTCCCTAACGATTCAGCCTCCGACACCGATGAATCATATGACTCCGCTCTCACCAAATTTCCCTTCGCCCTCACAAGCAACAAACATCCCTCACGAGATCCTTTCGCAGTGGCAAGAGTATGCTGTGATGCTTTTCTCTGGTCAAATGGGCGTGGAGTCATCGTCTGCTTTGACTACTTTGGGTGACTACCTTCTGAGTAACGACTGGGTGGAAGCTGCACACTGCTGGTTAGTCCGTCGGCCGTAAACTAAGTAGACTTGATACTAATTAGACTTCCTAGCTATCTCCTTGCCCCTCAGTCATCTCCGATAGGCGGCGTTGGAGCACCTTCTGTCAGGGTCGTCCTTGTCGGCGTTCATAGTCCACATCGCAATGTACACTTTGCAGCCGATCCAGACTCCTTCATCTTTAGCGAGATACTGGAGTTCGCATTGTCGCTGCATACACCTGCGAAAGGACAAGAGGCGTTCCCAGGCTTCCCTCACTTGCAAGTGTATCGGCTTATACGAGCCGTTCAGCTTGCCGAAATGGGTCAAGTTGCCCTTGCAAAACGGTACTGCGATGCAATCACGGGCACCGCTTTCCGACCTTCTCCCTACTTGTCGCAGCTCTTCTCAGATCAACTTAGAGAACTTTGTAATCGTCTGAGTGGAGATCCAGAGCTTGACAAAGCAAACTCCTGGATTGGTGGGAAGATAGCGAAACCGAGTCTTGATGGCATCGGCGACTGGATAGGCGGCAGACTCTCCAAGTTCGTTGCTGGTGAAGCGGAGCCGTCTTCGCCCGTTGCGGGGGAACATCCTATGGCTCCTGCTTACTCCGGCGCGTTCTCGCATTTCAGTAACATTTCGTCTACAAACAATTCTCGAGGATCCTCTCCAGTGCCAGGTCTTGCTAACAACAGCGCCCCGCCAAGTACCGTGGCGGGAAGAATAGCAGCTTCCTCTGTGACCGCTAACTCTACTTCTGCTTATGCGCCTTATAATCGAGCATCATCTGCAATGGGCCTTGAGAGACCTGACTCAAGGAAGAATACTCCTCCGCCATCAAGGGTGCTGTCTGCAGACGCGACTAAGACATCATTCGGACAATCGCAGAGCCTGGCGCAAGCCGCGAACAGCTATGGTTACGGTGATTACGGTAATGGACATCACTTCGCAAATGGAGACGCAAATCATCAAGAAGAGGTTAATAAACCCGCAGAAGGAGGAGGTTGGTGGAGCGCAGCGTACGGAGGTGCTGACACTGCTACGCCTACCGCCACCGCATTTTCGAATGCAGATCCGCATGCTATTGAGACTGAGTCTGGAGGATCTGGATTCATATCTCTGACGGACAACTACAACTCATATACACCATCCCCTTCAACCAGCAAGAAAGGCGATGAAAATGACGATTTTGACGAAGAGGACGCCTTAGGTCTCGGTAACTCAACTGCGAGGAAGAAAAAAGAAACACCGCAAGAAGACGAGGATGGTTCAACGGAGGTAAAAGAGGAGGTGAAGAAGGAGGAACCCAAGAAGCCAGGTAAGCTATTTCGAGAAACAACATCTCTAACTTGTACTAACTGATTGTCAGATCCGAAACCTAATGCTGCAAGCTCTTCCTCCTGGTTCGGACGGTTGTTCAGTCGACCATCTTCAACAAATCCAGGTCCTGTCAAAGCTAAATTAGGCGAGGAGTCTTCCTTCTACTACGACAAGGATTTGAAGAGATGGGTGAACAAAAATGTCCGTAAATCTGATGTCCACGGTATGGTAGATTACTAAATGTTTCTTTACTAGGCTGGTGCAGAGGCAGCAAAACCTGCAGCTCCTCCCCCTCCCCCGTCTAGGGCACAAACAGCCTCTCCTTCAAGGTCTATGCAGCCTTCAAGCTCAGGACCTCCACCGGCTTCTCCAATGCCGCCTCCAGGACGCCCATTGTCAGCGATAGATAAAGGTTCATCTGCTCCTCCGAAAAGGGAACTACAACGAGCACGTTCCAACCTCGTCCCAGTAGACGGCGCAGACTCTTCTGCTCCTCCAACTCCCACTGTAATGTCTTCCTTTTCTGCACCACCACCTACTGGCAACAGGCCCAAATCGGCGGCCAAGAAAAGTGTACGAAGTCGTTACGTTGACGTCTTCCAGCAACCTTCTTAAAACCAGACTTTTTTTTTGTTAACTTACGTTCTTGAGGATTTTTGTAACGTTATTCACTCGTATATCTAAGTACTCTTGTTAGCTTCTGGATGTCACTTAATCTGATAGACTGGAATGATCAATGCTAAGGATGATTTTATTGTTGACGTTTAGTATCAGGACTGCTTCTGCTTGTGGTTTCTCAGACGTTTCGTATGTTTAAACAGGGACGGTGCCTTAAATTAGGATCTACACTACTGACATGTATGATCATCAACTCAGAGTACGTATGAGAATGGATATCCTGGACGTGTCGTTAGAATAGTGTCCAGAGTATATACTGAGGGAGACTACTTACCGCCATTTTTTATTTTGAAGTCCTTGATCAGGGCAGAGAAAGTCAAGACGATCAAGAGTGTGAAAGCATAGATCGCCATTTTTTGGACCGTTTTCTTGGGCTGTCGTGGAGCGCCTAACGTCAATCCGAGGAAGGACGCTGACAAGACGAAGTCTGAATGAAATCACATTTAATTATTAACGCCACGCATCCAGGGCACGCATAACAAGATAAAGAGTAAAGACGTACACTTGAACGAAACAGCCCAAATCTCCGCCCCGACCTGACTCTGAAAACCCGGCATCATAGAATGTTCCCTCGTACGATAGGGCATTCCACGGATACGAACGAACATGAATCCGGAGGTCATGACGAGGATAGTGGAGATTGTGACGAAGGCCCATGTCCAGCGGCTGAGGATGACGGGGAAGAGGAGACGGGCGGTGAGTGCGAAGAGGGTTAGGGATGCGATGACTGAGAGGACGAGGCCCCAGTCTATGGGGACCTTGTAGGGGATGGGCACGGGTGTGAAGTTGGAGAGTTGGAGGGCGAGTTCTTTTGCGTCGTTCCCACTGTTTCACAATTTAGTTATTTAGCCCGAGAAAGGAGGGAGAGGGAGGATATAGAAAGGATAGGAAGACTAACAAGTTATTGAAGTCGTAGTTGAATGGATCTGTCTTGCCGCTGGGGAGTTTATTTGGGCCTTGGGTTGCAGGGTAGTAAGTAACGACTGGTGCCGACATCAGATTAAGCTGAACAGACAGGTAAGTTAGGATGCTCCAATAGCATATTTCGGAGTTTCGCTCACCTTCCTGAAGACTCCCTCTGCATCGGCAAAGTCTGCGGTGGCGAAGAAGTGCTTGCTACGCTCGGCCTTCGGTACACTTGACCAAGCCTTCGCGACAGCACGGAACGACGGGTCAAAGTCCCTACACTCGTACTAATAAGAAACGAGCTTCTTCCCTCCAGTAAGTTATGCGACTAATACGCACTTGCACGGAGTACATTTCATGTTCTTGCCAAGCGCAGTGAGCTGGACGACAACAGACCAGTCACGCTTCGCCGAAGTCAACTCGTCGAAGAGAGATTCGTCAAGCCGGATTACACCGTCGGAAGACTTTTCAGCGAGCGCGGAGAATTTCTCTACAGGAGAGTTTGATGCTGCCAAGCATAGTGGCACAGCCGCCAGTGCAAGCAAGAGAGGTCTGAGCATCGTGTGTGGAGGTTAATCTAAGAGTGTGTTGAGTAGCTGCTGCGCGCAGCCTACGTGTCAGACGCGTGATCGACGCGTCCATCCAATTCCAATTTACTCACTCGCGAATAGATCGGGTTGCTCAATCCGTGCGTGTGTCCTGCATGTTTACTGCTACCTTCTCTACCTCCTCCCACCATTCATGTCGCATGCTCTCCTCCTTCGTCTATTCCTTTCCCCTTCCTTCTTTTCTGTAAACGTTGCTCTCCAGTATCTTACCGTATATCATGATAATATCGGCATCACTTATTACCTCACCCGAAGACTCAAGGAATTCGACATTCGTGAGTTAAGGGACGTATGGGGTTTTGTATGGTCGGTAGTGTAACATGATTTCATTTAAGAGAACCCGTGTTGCTAATGAATCTTTACAGTCATCTGCTAGTGACTAGACCATCAAAATCAAGAGCTCTGGAATGCTTCGTGGTGGAAACATGTGAACAGTCAACGCATATGGCTATGTTCGTACGTCTGCCTGCTAGATACTGCTCATTAACTCTGAACTGATTAAACGAAATGAATATGTAGACACTATGGTTCATGCAAGCCCACCTAAAAGACCTCGCCCTACAGAGGAAAGATTCAAAATCCTTCGTAATATGTCAACGAATTATGCACCGTTGCCATGAAATCATTTTTGAGGACTCTCCCGGACTTGTCACTGGTCCTTACTCCAGTATGAAAGTCCGGTCAAGAAAGTTCATGCAGAGGAACCGAATTAAGCATCACGTGCGGCCTGCTTTGGTAGGCATGGGATGTGTTCTTGGAGCACCAAGTTTGCCTACGTTCACGAGAGTGTCTGGACAAGTCGCGCTGGAGCAGGGTCGAATAGAGGAGAGGGAAGGTAACTTGAGGAGCTTGGAGCCTCAAATAGACGAGAGTCCTGTTCCGTCTCTGTCGCCGCGCGCAAAGGATGTACAGGCCGACGAAGTGGAAGATGAAGATGAGAATGAGGAAAGGAACGACGATGAACAACCTGTTGTGAAAGTTCAAACAGCAGAGGGGGACCTCGACGATCCGGAGATCCAAGAAACTGACAAGGGACGTTTAATATTCAAGGTTCTCTCGCAGTCTCAAAATATGCGAGAAGCTGCGCAGACCACCCCAGCATTCTCGACTATCACAGATAGAATTCGCCGTTCTATGGCAATTGACGATCCTTTCGGGCAACTCGACGCACCATCCTCAAATCCCTTGCCATACCAGTCCTCACCCGCTATTCCTAATTCCAGGAAATCTCGTCCGTCAAGTAGCGGCAATGTCGTAGAAGCTCTCGTGCAAGAGTACGACCTTGACGCTCAAAGACACCTTTTACAAGCTTACTACTGTCGTGCAGAGGTATGCCAGATCAAATTACACATTACTCTTGTCCTTGATCTGAGGCCCCCTGTAGATCCAATTCATGCTAACGCTAGAGAATATATCAAGCCGTCTCCTGGTCGTACCAAAACTCGCCAGAGTGAGTGCGCTACGAGCGGAGTTAACGTCTTTAAATCATAAATTACCAGCAGAGGTAGAGACATTCAACGGTTACATGTTTCATTTAGCGTTTAAAAATATCATCCTGCACAGGTCTGTATGCCGATGTGGTGTTCAGGAATTGACACCCCATCTGAAGCTGATGGTCAATCGAAGCCTCATCATCGGATTGTCAGAGTACCTCCTGGAGAAAGTGTGGTATTAAATTCAGCAGAGCGAGCGCCGTACCTTTTGGTTCTAGAAATTCTTCATGGTGACCTCGACTTTGAACCGACGGAGCGGAGCAACAAGGAGTTACTGAAGGGCATAATCCGAAAAGAGTTGAAGTCAACGAGGGCGCCCCGTGAGACATTCGGATTGCGCGAACCCTCTAATAATGGACGGTCAGGTCCTCCGGTTGTACAAACTTCCAGTGCAGAGGAAGCTTTGAATTCCAACGACGATACTGCAGACTCAGGACCGTTTTCACAGAACTTCTCACAGTCTCTGTTGAGCGTGACGAGTGGTAGCAACGCAGAAGAAGAGGTCGACCTGGTAGAGCAGGTATACGGCGAAGATTTATCTGTCCATCGAACACCCGACCTCTCAGAGTCGTTTGTCATGCCTACCCCACCTAAGAACAGGGCTCTCGACATAGCCGCTTGGTCACGATCGAATTCCACTCCCGTCTCACCTGCTATGACTCCTGAACTGTCCACCGCAGAATCATTAGGAAACAACGTTACCCAGCGAACACAATCACACGCAACAGTGTCTTCACAAAGCTCAACCGGCTCAGGTCGAATACCCGCGCTTTCTCTTGACGAGTACAGTGAACGAATGCGGACAGCTGCGGTGATGTTGGCGCAACTCAACGCAAGTCTCGTAAAGGAAACTGTCGTCTCAACGACAACACCTCATTCCGAATACCCACCCTCAACAGGACAAATTTCGTCTTCAGGAGGGGGTAGTGGTGGTAGCTATAGTTGGTTCCCAATGGCGAACTGGCTTTCGGGAGTTAACGCGTCAAACTCGGCTGGTCCGATCCACCCTTCGCTCTCCGGTACCGCACGGGATCCGTCGAAGAACGCACAGGGTGGAGGTGTGGGAGTTACAGCCACGACGCAACGCATGAAACTCCAACCTTCCGAAGTTGCTGCTATTCGCGAGAGGATCATGCAAGAGATGTTAGCGCTTGAAGAAGATCGTATGGGCCGGATGCAGGTCCATCCCGAGTCTGATCCTATAATGACTCTTGAGGGAGGACATGGTGGGTTGAAGACTGCTGAAGACGAGCAGATTATTCGACGTGAGCTAAATCGGGTGGACCCTTCTGCTGTTGTGTTTTCTGAGTCTTGGGCTACGAAGAAGGTGCTTCTCACTCCTCTTTGCTTCTTATTTCAATCATTTATTCGTTCTTGTTTTATTTATTGAATTTATTTGGTTTTTGACAGAGTCGAATACGACAAGGATCTCCCTATGGTCACCTGGCATCATGGGACTGCGTCTCCGTCATCGTCAAGACCGGAGCAGATTTACGACAAGAACAACTCGCTGTTCAGATGATCCAGGAGTTTGAGAGGATTTGGAGGGAGGAGAGTTGTCAATGTTGGGTTCGACCGTAAGTCCTTCCTTACATTCAACCAAATCAGAATAGATAAAAAAGAGAAGGAAGTGTTAATTGCTACTTGTTTCGATGTATCAATTTAGCTTCCAGATCTTGATTACTGGTGGATCGTCTGGTTTAGTGGAGACTATTACTGACGCTGTTTCGGTCCATTCGATAAAGAAAGCTTTGTATGCTCGACGATTGACGGATGGGGGATTGGGGCAGGTTACTTTGTTGGATCATTTCATCAACGTTGGTTTCTTCCTTGTTTTTTTGTTTCCTTCTCTGCGTATAAGTTGACGAATTTATCAGTCGTATGGTGATCCCTCTTCAGCCAAGTTCGCTCGAGCCCAAAGAAACTTCGTCCGGTCATTAGCGGGTAAATACTCCCTCAACCTCCTTCTAACCCCAAAACTACGCTCTCACAGCATAACCCCTCTCATCACCATCCATAACAGGCTACTCAATAATAACCTACCTCCTCCAAATCAAAGACCGTCACAACGGTAACATCCTCCTCGACCGAGACGGTCACCTAATCCACATAGACTTCGGGTTCATGCTCTCCAACTCACCGGGCAACATTGGTTTCGAAGCTGCTCCGTTCAAGTTGACGTTTGATTATGTTGAAGTTATGGGTGGTGTAGATAGTGTTGCGTTTCGTGAGTTTAGGAGGTTGTTTCATGAGGGGTTCCAGGCTGCTAGGAAGCATTGTGATCGGATTATTAGTGAGTGATGGGTCGTTCTCCGGAATGTTTGCAAATAAGTCTTATTTTTCCCCTTCGAATAGCTATCGTTGAGCTCATGCAGAAAGGCACGTGAACTCACGCTTTCGATGACGCCTGTTTAGCGCCAAATACTTACTTTATATAATTGTTAGACTCGTCTCTACCCTGCTTCGCAGCCCTCGGCGAACAAACAGCCCAACAACTCCGAGATCGCTTCCAATCGAAATCCAATCAACAGTCCGCGACAGAACTCATCGAACGACTCGTCATGTCCTCTCTTGGATCAAATTGGACAAGGTTGTATGATTCGGTATGTTCTTTACTGCTATTCCATTCCATTAATTATCGGTGTTGTGAACCAGTACGATTGTGCTGACTTTTATTTTACTGTTGCAGTTCCAATATTATTCGCAATCCATTTTGTAATACCAATATCTTGCTTGCATTTGCTGTCCATCTTTCGGATTCTTTTACTCCTGTTCTATTATCTCTCTTTCTTCACATTGACAATGCATGAATTTAAGCGAACGATGCACTCCAAAATGCCGATGTATAATATTGAGTATCGAGTAAGGCAGGAAACCTTTTCATATCCAAAGCATCGGCACTCCAATCCGGTTTAGTCCAGAGTGAATTCAAAATAGTATAAATAAGTCCAATGGATATGGGTCGAACAAGTGACAAGATGCAAGTATGACTAACAACGGAAAAGTGGGCAACAGAGGGCCTGTATAGCTAGCTACCTATATGTTGCGAAGAGGGGAGGGGGAGGGGAGCATGTATGAAAGCAAGGAGGACTAGTTAAAGAGAGCATCATATCGCTTCAGACACGAATACCATTCATAATCTACAACATTCACAATCAGGCGCAATCCAAAAATATTAATTAACTACAAAGACACTCACCAAAGTTCTCCTTCTCATTACACCAACACTTCCCCCTCTCATGTGCCTCTCCCTGCGGACAATGCTGGAACGGCTCATGTCGGTATCCAATATCATTAAAAAAGTGAATTTGATCTTTAGATGCGAATAGAGCGGCACCGATAGAGTGGACGGGCGCGTCACCCCATCGTTCGTAGTAGAATCCACCTTTTTGGTCTAGATAGTCGAAGAACTTGGTGTAGGCTTCGCTGCGCCAGAAGTCTAGGTCGCCGATTTCGAAGTTGCTCCAGACTATTTTTAGGGTGGTAGAAGCGATTAGTTTCAGTTTCAATTCTCAATCAGAAGAAAAAGAGAAAGAAAAAGGAAGGAGAGGATACGAACAATGGCATTTATTAAACGTCTCTCCTCCATCGTCTGAGATGAAGTTCATCGCATTGTCTTCTGGCATCAATCCCGGGTTCTCATTCAAGAAGTTCTTAACTTCGTCCCAGAGAGTCGGGATAGTCTTTGGGTATTCGTATAGCGAGACTGTGAATCCGTATACTTTCTTCTCGTCTTCCATGATCAGGAACGGGTCGTAGTGGAGATCGCAAAAGAATTGGACGTTAGGTCTACGATCATATGCGTCAATAATTAATTTCATAAGGGAAGGAGAGGATGAGAGTATGCTACTCACTCTACTCGCCAGTAGTATCGATAATTCTGCAATAGCTCGTGCCGATAGAAGAAGCCAGAGTTGAACCGGCACATATTGCGGTACCTAAATAGACATCATAAAAAAATAGACACGTTAAAGACTCCGACGCCATTTAGACTCAATGGATCGACTCACGGGAGACTTCCACCATAGATGACGTTGTCTTTTTGCATCCTTTCGCGCGCCTGTCTCGCCTTTTCATCGTCGATCCAATCAGGTTGGTACCAGTGTTCACTGGGTATCTGGCCGTAGTGGATTTCAGCGTCTGTTATCTCCCTTGTTCGCCTGTGATTCATCCTTAGTATCACAATGCTAAGAAATGAAAGAAAGTTCGACTCACTTCTTGAATTCATCATCGAACGGTTCTTCATTTAAGAAAACCCAAGGATAATTGAACTCTTTATTGAATCGGTCTTCTGCCTGTTTCATGCTACTGATAACACCTTGAATATCACTGTTGCGAGCAAGGACGACGAAAGTCGCATTTGCTTTTCTCGTGAGCGGGTCCGCAGGCTTAGGTGGGTGAATGTATTCTTCAGGTACAGGTGTCTTGTAAGGAGGTTCGCCCTTTTGGCCGAAGTGCAGCTGGCCAGCTATGTGGGAAAGAGAGGTCGCTCTGCCATATCCCTCATGCGAGAAGCTCAGAATGTAATGCAAACTAATCTGTAGTAGACAGTCAACGTGTCAAGGGAGACGCTCAAGTGATATTCTGTAGATGTAGAGGACATACAATTATGGCCAGCACGAGTAAAACATACCGCATTGGCGTCATCATCTTGGCGACGGACAGGGCCTGCTGTCAGAGACTAGACTAGGCCCGGTGGGTATGTGGTGTGTGAGGTGGAAGAGAAAGAGTTGTATGTTCACACAGCTGGGTTATAACAGATGAGAAAGATGCGAGACGAACGAGCGGCCAACGGGCAAGGGAGCCGTCGATCGGCTGCGGACTCGCATTCGGAAACAAGACTCTTAACCTAGATCACTCATTGCTGATCGGCACGCGCCATTCCCGTAACGTGCAGATACTTCCATATAAGGTAAATAAGTTCTGATGACAACTGTCAACTTTTTGCACGCGGGATTTCATTTTCTTTTCTGCACAGACAAACAAGTGCGTCTGCACCACACCGCAATGGCCGCCAGCACTTCCCAAGAAAAAGTCGGCCAGCTCGATATCGCAGCACCTCCATCTGCACCTCCATCTCCATCCTCCTCCTCATGGCCAGCTTTCATGTCTCCCGTCATCAGCACCTATGACCGCTTTTCACAATGGAAGTCAGGTCGTGAGTTGGCCTATCCAGGCAACGTCGAGAACTTGCAAAAGGAGGTCAAAGGTGCGACGCGTCCTATTAGCAAGATATTTTAATAGTTTAATCTGTTATCGCTCTGCAGCAACACACTTGACCAACTACATCTTCGATGGCGCTCGAGCCGACCTCACAAAAGCGTTGTCCGTCAATCCAGCCTTCCAAGTCACCCACTCCTTTTCTCTCGCATCACAGACTACTTTACCTTCATATAATTTCGGTGCCATCTTCGCCAATTCAAAAGTGAGTACTGCCGTTTCATGAGCTGCGTACTTACTAATTCTCGATAAGGTTTTCATGCAAGGTGGAGTGGATCACGAAGGTGCTGTGAATGGGCGATTTAACGCTGGCTGGGACGAAAAAAATGTCACGAAGGTCCAGATGCAGGTAATTTTCATCTTCTCTTCCTAGGAACTCGTAGTCATATTCATCGTATGAACAGTTAGGAACGCAACCCGGTACCAGCATGTTACAAGCGGAGCACGACTTTACTGGCCAAGACTACTCTCTCAACCTAAAGGCATTAAACCCTTCACCAATCGATTGGTCCGGTCTCTTCATTGGCAGCTACCTCCAATCTGTCACGAAGAATCTTGCTCTCGGTTCCGAGGTTCTCGTTCAACGAGGCGGGCCCGTAGAGATCCCCACCACACCATCGTTCCTAGCCAAGTACACCGGCTCAAACAAAGACTGGATAGCAAGTGCACAAGTGCAGCCGGCAGGTTTACTCCAGACGAGCTATTGGCAGAAGTTGAACGAAAAGGTTGAGGCCGCTGCGGATTTGCAAATCATGACTGCGAATGGGAAACGCGAAGCTGTCGCAACGCTCGGTGCGAAGTACGATCTTCGCATGTCGACGTTCCGGGCTCAGCTCGATTCGACTGGGAAGGTGTCTGCGATGCTCGAGCAGCGTTTTGCACCGACGTTTGCGTTCATGGTTGCTGGTGAGATTGATCACTTCAAGGTACGTGTCATCTACTACGACTCAGAATTCAACGTCGCTAATCTAATCATCATTCCTTCCTTGACAGAACAACGCAAAAATTGGTGTCGGCGTGATGATCGAAAGCTCAAGTCTGACACCAGAAGAGATGGGTATGGTACCTCAACCCGCATACCCTCCCCCTCCTGCATCGTATCCTTGATGATGATGACGATGGACACACAAATTTTTTAATTTGAGTAATTAGCAGTAGCAGCCAGCAATAGATATTTTACACGCACACGTCGCTTTATTCATTCAGTTCCTCGCTTGCTCTCCTTCTCCATTACTCTCTTTTGCTTATTTGCTCTGTCTCTTCTGCCTCTTTCTCTGTCCATATTGTTCATGTCTTGCCTGACTCAGCGACCAATATCCTTTTCTCTCCCAAAAAATCCCAATTCTTTACACGACACACTCTGATTTGACCACGTGTAGTGCACGTCATTGATCGGCGAGACGCGACGCGTTTCCGTTTAGCAAAAGCAAAGCAAATCATGGTTTAGCTTCACGCCTCTTCAGTGTTCTGGACTGAACTGTTGCTTATCTTTGCCCACGATGTCCAGAAGCTCCGACCTCCTGCTTGAAGTACGAAACCTAAGATGCTTTCTTGATAGAGGGATCCCGGTGTTATGTGATATAAGCTTCGATGTCTATCAGGGTGATATACTCGTTCTGCAAGGAAAGAGCGGGTGTGGGTACGCTTCCCTCATGCGCAGCAGCACAGTTATTTCTTGGCCTGAGGGACGTTTTTAATTGTAGGAAATCTACGCTTTTGAAGTGCCTTGCGCATCTGAACGTGTATGATGGAAATATATTGTTTCGTGGACAGTTGCGTTGTTTGATTTTAATTCTTTTCTTTCTCTTGAGTGACATACTTTCCGTAGGACACCGAAAGAACTCGGTAAGTCGCATCCAAGTTATGATGTTCCCTATTGCCTCCACTCACTATTTCGCTTGATTTTTGCTCAACAGGTATACCAAACTATCGAACGCACGTCCTCTACGTCCCCCAACGTCCCTCTCTCCTCCCAGGCTCACCAAAAGACTTCATAGCCCAACTCAACTCATTCAGCGTGCACGCGTCCCGCGAGAAACAGCGTGTCCAATCCATCACCAACGGCGACAGCGACACGTCACGGAAGAGTTTACTCGAACGCGCTATGGAAGTAGCTAACGAGTGGGGCGTGGAAGAAGGGACGTGGGATAGACCGTGGGCGACGTTAAGTGGCGGAGAGGCACAGAGGATCTCACTCGCTACTGCTGTTGGACTTGATTGTGCGGATATCCTTCTTTTAGACGGTACGCCACCCATCCATTCCTCGTCCTTCCGAAGAAGAGTTGGATTAAATTCCAACTAACTGATGTGTTCTCTGTTTACAGAACCGACCTCAGCTCTAGATTCAGACACAAGCACCCGCGTCGAAACACACCTCCAAAACCTCCTAAAAACACCCCACGCGTCCCTAAAAGCACTCATCTGGATCACACACTCCCCCGAGCAAGGACATCGCGTCGGAACACGCTTCCTCGAACTCTCAAACGGGTGCTGTCAAGAAGTTCTAATACCCACCAACACAGTGTAAAAAATGATACAAACAAGATAAAAATTGTGATTAATATAAGGGAGCCTGTACCCCTACCTAAACCTCTGCTATAGAATAGAAAAACACCAAACTCGCTCCTTGAATTTCTACGATTTTCTCTCTTTTTTCAGCTTCTTAGTAGTAGGTTCTAGATGGAAAGGGTGAAAAATCAAGGTGCGGTCCCTTAGCACAGTTGGTAGTGCTTTGTACTTATGAGGTTACCTTAGCCTGCGTTATGCAAGGGTCCCGAGTTCGAGTCTCGGAGGGACCATGCCGTGAGCACGTGTTTCTTTTTTCTTGCTGTTACTGTAACTTTCAATGTACTTTTAATTCTTACATTTATGCTATTAGTATTATGGGAGGGGACTCCACAAACAGTAATTGAAAAATACATTTTTATGAAGAAATGCCCTACTAGGCTAAGGTTTTGTGTACTTAGGACTGACTAAACTGTACTTTTCTCCTAAAAGGCAATTTGAAAACTGCTACTAAATCATGAAAAATTTGAGTTGATATTATTTTATTGTGTAACAAGCTTGAGAATTACACAGGTGAATTGTAGTATCTGTAATTACTAAGACAATCTGTATAAGGACTTCTAAGAATTTAATTACTATTTATTATAATTTTTAAAGTTATATATATAATTTAGAATACATATAAAAGGGTTGTAGGTAGCTACTTTGGATCTTATCTTTGTACCTTACTTCTGTACTTAGGTTACTAGAGCTTAATCCTATATTATTATCTGTTCTGTGTTTCTAAGTAAGGTTCTAACCTTACACTTTTTTTTGAACAATACTATAAGTCTACTCTATAACTTACAATAGTTTCTATACAGTTCTATACCTCTCCTAGTGTAGAACCACATTTCTGAACCTGGACCTTCTCTCAAGCCTAGACCTTTTTAGTATAGACTCTAGAGTCACACATATTTCCTCTTTTGTGTTTACACTATATTTCCCTATTGTCTAAGTTACATACCCTTTATTCTTAAACACATACACTCTCCCTTTTATCTTTTACATTGTTTTCCCCTTTAGGTGTGAGCCACCTTTGTTTCATTTCTAGTATATATAGTTTCTATCTTTCACCTTTGTTGTACTAGTTCTTATTCCTAACTATAACAAAAGTGAGTTCTTACACATATATAGACTAGTTCTTATTCCTAACTATAACAAAGATACCTTTGTCCTGTCAGTATTCTGTGTATGTTAGTAAACCCAGAACTTGACAGAACTTGTTTGTAACAGTATTTAGTACTTTCCTAGTACTATTCTACTTTTTTTTTAACATTAACAAAGTAGTCTTTATTATACTATATGTTAGTAAGGTTCCTCTTAACCTTTCTAAATGCCTCTTACTGTTAGTAAGGTTCCCTCAGTCTTTCTAAACACTCTCTACTGTTAGTAAGACTCTTTAGCCTTTCTAAATATACTACTATAGTCTTAAAGTAAGTTTAGCTCTCTTTCTAACTGTATATAATTAGGTCTTGTTTCCTCTAACACTAAGTATCTTTAAAAGCTACTATAGTTACTTCTCTATTAATTAGAGAAGCTGTATTTACTTCCCCTACACTACTACTATCTATAGTAACTCTAAGTTTGGATTTAGTAAGTAGTTTAAACCTTTCAGAACTAGAAAGTAATACTAGTAAGCTACTCACTCTAAACTACTAGAAGGCTACTATGTTCTGTACTACACTTACTAAAGCTTAAGTAGTCTGAGAAAGTGTAACAAAGTCTCTAATACTGACTCTGAGTAACTTAATACTATATACTCTCTAGTTATAAATCTTTACATTTTGTAAGTATGTGTTTACTAAATCTATCCTTACAACCTGTATAGTTACAGTTATAATAGAATGTCTACAGAATAGTAAGCTATACTAGTAGTACAAGTATAACTAGTCTAGACTTAAGGGGCTTACACTAGATACATTCTATCAGGAGCTTTAGTACAAAATACTCTCTACAAACTAAGTAGTGTAAACCTAGAACAAGCTACTAATAATATAGTAAGATAGTCACAACTTTTAGAAATAGTAACTATAAGTTACTAGAATCAACTTTAGTCTTCTAGAAGATTAGTGTCTTGATTCTGATAGGCTTTATAAACTTCTCAAAGCTAACCTATACTCAGACCTTTAGTTTAAACTTTACTTTATACTTGTAAATTTAGTTCTAACACATTCTGAGTAGCTTATAATATATACAGAAAGGTTACATATAGTAACCTTAGTAAATAGTTAGATCCCTGATTCTACAAATCACCTCCTAACTCTAGAACCAGTCTAGGGAAAAGAAGTAACAGATTGTACTAAGCTCTGTAGATAGTTAGAACATGTGTATAAACTAGTAGAACAGTTAGAAGTAGACTGTATAAAAGTTTGTAATAGTATAGAAGTAATACTTACAGTAGAACATGTTAGTAACAGTATAGAGGGGACCTGAAGGCTTAGTAAGGGGACCCAGGCTACAACTATCCTACACAACAGAAATACAGAATGTAAGTACTAGAATGTAGTCAGAACTTGTAGAACAGGCAGAGAGAGTGAGTAAGACAAGAGTAGAGTATATAGAGTAAGCCTAGGAGTACAGGACTATTTAGAGTAGACAAGATCAAGACTACAGGACCAGTCTGATCTTGTCTACCTATATATACTAAACTATACAAGAGTACTCAGAGAGTATAAGTTACTAAGAATAATAAGCTATAAAGAATGAAAGAAAGGAAGGTCAAAGATAAAGGTACAAAGAATGAAGGGATAGACAAAGGGTAAGAGACTATAGAATGAACAAAGAATGAAGGGGTAGTCAAAGGAATAGAATGATGAAGTAAGGAAGGATAGTAGTAAGAGTTAGTATGTATATAGTTTATAGACAGTACCTTTGAGGGACAGAAGTCCTAAGTTCTAGTACAGAAGAGTGTAGAACCCTTAGAACTGAAAGTACAAGAGTAGAGAACTGTAACATTACCCTCCCTCTAAAACCAATTACTCTAATTGGTGAACATTAGGCTTAGTTAGTAGTTTAGACATAGGTTAGAACAGTAGGGTTTAGAAATCTGTAAGGCAGAGTTAATACAGAGCACCTGGATGAAGTTAATAAAAGTCTCAGATTGTCTTAGTAGTATAAGTGAGATTCTTAGTAGGTTCCCAAGTGTGTTCCTCAACTAGGTATCCCTTCTAGTAGATAAGGAACTTGAGCTTTCTGTACACTAGCTTAGTATCTACTATATACTCTACTTTGTATTCTGGTTTAGAACTGATAAGTTCTAGTAAAGGTAGTAGGGGTCTTTATTATGAAGGAAAACTGGAATCATAGTACTAAGATAATAGAACCTTATTAAACACTGAGTGTATGTACTTCTATGTTGTTAGAAGTTAGAGTTTGTAGACAGAGGTACTAACCTTCTTTTTAATAACAAAGGGTCTGAAGTACTTGTTGTCCAACTTCTTTATTAGACAATCTAAGGTCAGATTAGTAGTTTCTAGTATAACCTTGTTACTAGGCTGGTAATCCTTAACTGTAGACCTCTTTCAATTATAGTTCTACTTTATAACTTGTACTACCTTTTCTAAAAGAGCTCATGTATCCTCCCTAGTCCTGTACATCTGTTCTACAAAGTCTGTTACAGATTTGGAACTACTGTTCCAGTTTGGAACTGTCTCCTAGTATAGATGTCTCTTATAATTAAGGAAGAACAGGGACTGTTCTGTTATAGAGTATTACTAGTTATTGTGTACAAATTCTGCTAGAGCTAACTATTCAGACTAATCTGATTACTAATAATTAATGAACATTTAGAGGTAGAGCTTAATCTTCTAATTGACTTACTCAGTTTGACTGTCAGTCTGTAAGTAATATATAGTAGAAGGGTTCCCTTGAATTCTAAGAAGCACATACAAGTCCTATATGAATTTTAACTCAAATTACAGTCTGTAATTGTGAATAAGCTTCTAAGGGAGTCTGTGTAACCAAAAGACATGATTCTAATAGATACACACTATACCTTTAAAAGTAAGTTCTGTTCAGGTCAGAACTGTGTAGACTTGCTTAGAGAATTAGTTGACAATTATACAGATAGTATTATAACCTTAAGACTTGAGTAGCTTACTAATCAGGTCTACTGAGACTTCTTCCTAAGAGTGATCTAGGATCTAATACAGATGTAGAGGAGTCTAAACTCTTGTCTAGTAGGCCTTAGTCTGTTAGTATGTATTACAACTAGTTATGTACTTTAGGATTTCTCTCTACATTCCTAACTACTAGTAGTTCTAAGTAATGAGTTCCTGTGTTTTGTGTTAGCCTGAATGTCTTACAGTCAGATTGTTGTAATAAGCTTAAACAATGTCCTTCTACAGCTTCTGATCCTTTAGAATGTATAGTCAGCCTTCTTAGTAAACCTGTCCATTCTTATCCTCCTCCTAATCCCTAGCCTGCTTCTCTAACTACTTTACTACAACCTAGTCCTGTGTGTGTCTTAGAGCTTACTGTATGTAGGTAACAAAGTTGACATTCTTAGATTTGAGTCAGATCTCTTAGATTGTCTTAGACACAAAACAGGAATTGTTTAGGAGAACAAGATTTTTGTTATTATTCTCCCCCCTTTTATAACCTACTTGTCTTAAGAGTAAATCAGCTTTCATCATTTGTGTTCCAGGTTTGTAGGTTAGTATAAAGTTATAGTTCTACAGTTCTAACATCTAGTAGGCTTAACAGTAGTTGAGCTTCTGAAGCACTTAGAAGTACTAGAGATTAAAGTGATCACTCTAAATCTTAAACTTCTGTACAGTACTAAGGAGATATTAACACTACTCCTTTAGGGAACAGACAATTGTGAGAAGTTCCTTATTATAGATAGAGTAGTTCTGTTCTGTTATAGAGAGGGATTCTAATCAGAACACTATCAGACACTACTTTCTGTCAATGAACTAGGACAGTACTACTCTATTTGTAAAGTTGGAAGAGTTAGCTTTAACTTAGAACTTGTCTACAACTATTAGAACTGTTAATACAGACTTACTAGTAATAGTCTACTTAAGGGACTTGAATGTAGACTACTACTAATTATTCTATTACTAAGAAACATCTTTACTAGTAAGATTGTGAAGGGGTCAGACAATAGTACTAAAGTCTTAAATAAAGTATTAGTAGTAGTTTACAAACCTAAGGAATACTTAGACCTGTTTTAGGTTTTAAGGTTGTAGCTAGTTCTAAACTGTAGTTACCTTTGTCAGATCCATACAGACCTCTCCTCTACTGATTACAAAGCCTAGATAATCTACTGACTCTTACACAAAAGAGTACTTTACTTCTTAGAGGAACAGTTTATTATCTTAGAGTTATTATAGTACTACTTGGATCAGTCAGTAATAGTACTTAACTGTCTAGGTAAAGATCAGAATGTTGTCCAGATACACACTAACATACTCTGAGTCAATCAGATCTGTAAGAATGTGATTCATAAATGACTAGAATGTTGTAAGCAAGTTAGTTAGTCTGAAGAACATTACAGTTAGTTTGTACAATCTGTAATTAGTTTAGAATACAGTCTTCTACTCATCTCTGTCTCAGATCTGAATATTATTGTATTCTTATTAAACATCCAACTTAGTAAAAACTCTAGATGTATGTGTCTTATTAATAAGCTCCTGAATTAGAGGGAGTAGGTACTTGTTTTTGACAGTACCCTTATTAAGACAATAATAATCCTAGACTAGGTAGAGCTTCCTATCTTTCTTTTTGATAAAGAAGAAAGGGGAGGCTATAAAGGACTTTGAGGGTCAGATCTAACTGTTCTGAAGATTTTCCTAAAGGAACTTGTCAAGTGCCTCCTACTTGTCTCTATTAAGTAGGTAGACCTTATAATCCTTAGACTAGAAACCCTTAGTCAATTCAATTATATAGTCTTAGAGACAGTATTTAGGAAGCTAGTTGAATTCCTCTTTACTAAAGACTTTAGGGAACTCTCAGACAAAATTCAGCAGGCTAGGTCTATGTGTGTTCTAGAGTAGAGTTGTTCTGAGAGGGTTCTAGACTGGTTCTGTCTTAAACATCCTTCAGATTGACTCTATTCTGTCTTGACTAGAATATGTGTCTACATATTCATTCTAGTCAAAGAAGAACAACTAGTCACTGTTATCAGAACTGTTAGTAACATTAGAAGTGTCTGTATCTACTTAGAACAGTAGTGTAAGGTAGCTGTAAGACTTAGGATACTAATTAAACACAAGTGTCTACTCTAACTAGTTAATAGTAGGGTTGTAAGCTTTAAGCTATTCAAATCTGATAAAGACATCTGTCTTTCTAAGGTTAGTAACTCTAAACTTAATACTTTCCTCATAATCCTGAATAGTCATCTGTAGTTGGACAAACTTAGTAATCTGACTATTCTGGTTCAGGGTTCTGTCTACATTGTATACTAGGATTAGAAGTAGAATGTATTAAGTAGGGAGGTAGTGTTCCTACATAAAGGTCTTATTAATACATAAACTAGTATATTTACTATCTACTAGAGCTATTGTTTAGATCTGAAAGTATTAGATTGTACTCTGGATTAGGAAATCCCTAATTGCCTTATGTAGAATTACTGTACTTAGAATGTCTCAGATTATCAGACTTCACTATGTAGTATATAAGGTAGATACTTGCTTAATGTCTCAATAAGAGAGAGTACTTAGGGCACTCCTACTATGCTTGTTAAAAGGTTATGAGCCTTAGTGCTCATTGAATGCCTCTATACACTTGCTCTTACAGAATGCCTTTGTCTCCTGCCAGACCACCAAGCCCAAGACCTCCCTCTCCCCCTAAACTCATTACAATGTTGTCTATGATGCATACCTTTGTTAATACTACAATGAAGGACTCTAACATTACAAAGTTCTTTAAGGGAACAGAAAAGTTGGCTAGTGTAAAGGGATACAAGATATAGTACTTGTGTATACACAGTGCACTCACTACCATGATGCTCTTAGATCATTTAGAGTACAATCCCCCTTCCTCTGATGATGCTAGCATATGTACAGGTAATGTTTTGTATCATTGTATAATGAAAACAATAACTGATACAATTTATGTGAACTTCATAACACATACAAGTGTTAGAAGTCTTATAAAGGTGCTTTCTGAACAATACAATGTTCAAACAACAATGACACATGCTGTAGACATATCTATGTTGTTTACAGTAAAAGGGCATGTATCACAGTTTGATAAGATGTTAGACAACATTAAACAAATCTACAAGCAGTTGTCTACACATAATAAAGCCCCTAATAATGATACATACATCTCAGCAATTAATCTTGCTACTCCTTGTGAGTATAGATGGGTAGTAATGATGCTAGACAGGCAGATTACCTATTATAATCAACTACTAACAGTTACAGTGGCTCAGAAAGATGTTCTGACACTAGCTAAGTTGATACACAAATTACAAAACACATATACTAAGTATTATTCTCAGTACTCTCAAACAAAACAAGATACTGAACAAGACAGCCTACAAATGAAAGGCAAAAGTGTAGCTAAAGGCAAAACAAAGCCTTACAATAAAGTTAAATGCTACAACTGTAATAAGTATAGGCATATGTTAAAAGACTGCTAAAATCCTCTAACAAGCAAAACAACAGAAGCTTGAAAGAAAAAGCATAGGCAAACAGCTACTGCTTCTACTACTGTTACTATACTGTCTCAACCTACACTTAATACAGCAGTATTCATTGGAGACAATAACAAAACAGTATTCATTGAAGATGTTAATGAAACACTAATGCTAGCATCTACAATTGTAGAAGCCTCAGCATCAAGTTCTAGTAGCTTACCTGTTCAATCTGCTCTATCCACTGAATCCAATGTATTTTCAGTATTCAAAGTACAAGAGGAAGGTGTCATGCAAGTAGACAACTTCATGAACTCATTTGACAATGTGAAAGAAGTCATTAAGGAGTTTAATTACAATCCAAACGTATGTATCAACACAATATGTTGTAATGATACTGAACTAATACATTGTATTGATATATTGGACTCTGGTACAAATGTACACACTACTCCATACTTGTTCTGTCTTACAAACGTTCAGAACTCAACCCTAATAAACATTACAATTGTGAATAAATTGTTGTTCACACTTAGCAAAAGTGGAGTAATAACATTTAATGTAAAACTATAAAACAAAGCTGATGAGCATACAAAGGTGAATACAATTTCACTACAAAACATATACTATCATCCTAATCTGAACTTCACACTTGTTAGTGAAGCACTATTATGCAAAGCAGGATATGTTTTAATGAAAACAAACAATGAATGTATTATTTATTCTCCTGCTCATACAAAGATTGGTGAAATACATGTATGAATTGTTATCACTTTAGAGAGTTTTAACTCTTATACTATACTGTGTAAAGAGTTTCATTGTATGCTTTACATATTCAGTGAAAGCATTACTTTTATACTGTATAGGTAGCATAGTTACCCATTGTGTAGCATCATCTACAATAGTAAAAAGATATTTGTACTTGCTGTAAGCTTGTACTAGGGCAGGTCCTCATATATCAATATGGAGATGATCTCTATAGGATTGTGCAAGAGGTGTTGTTTGTATTTTTAGTATTTCATTGTATTGTATGTTTGCTTTGATACAATCTGTACACTGTGCATTTTTATTGTCTGTTATCCTTTGACTTATAATCTCAGGATACTCTTGTATGAGTTTGTACAAGTAATCAAAATTAACATGACCTATTCGTTAATGTAAATCAACAATAGTGATTGTATTAATGGATCATTTATTATGATGAGAAACTATCATATACAAGTTATTACAGTGTTCCTAAGTAAAGACTTCACTATGTACATTGAAAGTCAAGGAACAATACATAGATTAACAGTACACAATACACTGTAGTAGAACAGAGTTGTAGAACATATGTATAAGACTATCTTTAACAGTGTACATATGTGTCTGTTATCAGCAAAATTACCTATGAAATTCTGGGTATATGTGGTACAATATTAAACGTTTATTCATAACAGAATGCTGAGAGTTGTTATTAATTTTGCAACACTATATTATAAACAGTATAACGAACATTATCAAATAGATAATATACAAGAATTTGGTACATATTGTATCATACAGAACGAACAAACACATAAACTACAACCTAGAGGCCAACACACACAATGGCTAGGTTATGATAACAACAGTAAAGGTCACTTAGTGTGCCATGATAATAAAATTACTGTCGAGCACAATGTACAATTCATAGACAAACCAATGTCTAGGATTGAAGGGGAGAATAATCATAACAATGATACATCAAACAATGATGAAACTTTTCCTAATAACAATAATAAAGATAAAGAACCTGTCATACAATGCTCTACACAAGAGCAAAGACTGGTTAAACAAACTATAGGTTTAAATTACAAAGACAATATAAACCTAGCTATGTATCTAACAGAATTTAACAAATTCCTCAATGAAGTCTATAACAATCCATTAACATATTACAATGCTATAACATGTATAGACAAAGAACAATGGATCAAAGCTATGAAGGATGAAATACAGTCACTTCAACAACAAAACGTGTGGATATATACTATCCCCCCTATGAATACAAATGTAATTGGAACGAAATTTGTCTATAAAATCAAAAGACTGGCTAACGGCCAAATAGACAAATATAAAGCACAATTTGTAGTGTAAGGATACACTCAAAAGAATGGAATAGACTTCTATTCTGACAACTTATTTGCTCTAGTAACAAAACTATCAACAGTACAATTATTGTTATCTTGGGCAGCATCTAAGAACTACAAAATACATTAGATAGATGTAAAATCCACATATCTTTACAGAGAATTAAATGAGGACAAACTCATCTACATAAAACTGCTGCCAGGCAGGCTACTTACAGATATTAAACCTGGACAAGTGTTATGCTTAAATAAAGTGTTATACAGATTGAAACAAGCAGGTAGATGATGGTACAAGAAGATTACCAAACTACTGCTTAAGATTGGATTAGAACAAGCTAATTACAATCACACTGTATTTTACAAGAAACAAAATAATAAAACAATTCTTGTAACATTTATACACATTGACAATATTACAATTATTAGCAAAACTATCACTATAATAACAGTATTTAAACATGCATTAAGACAACACATTACATTTACTAACAGTAACAAAATACATTAGTTACTTGGTATTGAAATAAGCTAAGATAGACTACAATGAACAATTAGCTTATAGTAAAAGTATTATATTGAAAGTATAATCAAGTGTTACTACTTCGAAAACGAAAAGGCACTACAAACACCTATTACTCCTGGAATAGATCTATCTAACAATACAAACAATATGTACAATACAAACGAAAGTAATAATGAAACAATGCCATACATGAATATGGTAGGATTGTTAAGATATGTTGCAGACTGTACACAGCCAGACATATCCTATATTACTGGGCAATTAGTATGCTACTTACAAAAGCCCCAAACGTATCACTACAAAGTAGTAAAACATTGCTTTGTGTATTTAAAATATACAACAAATTGTTGGCTTCAACTTGGAAGCACGAATGCCTTAAAACTACAAGGCTATTGTGATGCAGACAGACAAATGACAGAAGGACATAAAGTAATAAACAGCTATGTCTTTCAATTAGCTAAATCAACCATATCCTGGTTGAGCAAACAGCAAAACCTGGTACTACTATCTGTTTACAAAGCAGAGTTGCAAGTGCTAGCATATGCTACTTAAGAAGCCATTTGGCTCAAACAATTTGCTGAAGAAGTACTGTAGACTGAATTGGCACCCATTATGATTTATTACAATAATCAAGGTGTAATAAAGACTGTAAAGTCTGACAAAATAACATACAACACTTGCACTAAACATCTTGATTTACAAAAAGACTTTGTGTAATGTTACATTCAAAACAAATACATCAATGTATACTATGTTCAATCACAGAACCAATTAGCAGACATCCTTACAAAGGCTCTCCACATCCTGCAGATCAAGTATCTAAACAAACTATTAGGCATACAGTCTTAGTTCTTAATTAATGCTTGAAGGGGAGTATTAGATTGTGCTCTGGATTAGGAAATCCCTAATTGCCTTATGTAGAATTACTACACTTGGAATGTCTTGGATTATCAGACTTCACTATATAGTATATAAGGTAGATACTTGCTTGATGTCTCAATAAGAGAGAGTACTTGGGGCACTCCTACTATGCTTGTTAAAAGAAAGAATTCTGAGAAAGGAGCTAAGAGGACAAGGGTCTAGAGTTAGTACTCAGAATGTTCTCTAATAAACTACTACTTGTTCTAAAGGGAATGTATAGCTTGTACAGCCTTGTTGTTTAAGAGGGTAAGTATATATACTAACATTTCCTTATTAACCTCTCTCTTTTGACAAGGATGGACTTATGTTCTCAGCTGTGAACTCAGCTAAAGTTATCCCTACTTAATACTATAGACAAACTACTGAGTAGTAAACAGGGCTGGATAGTGTTCTGAACATTCTGAGATCTTAGAACATAGAAGTAGTAAGTCAGATTGTGTAGATTTAGACTTGGATGAAGTGTAAAGAGAAGGATCAAAAGAATCAGAAGAAATAAGAGAACTATCTACTTTTGTTTTCAACTTTTTTCTTTCTAATAAATAATTTTGTTGATTTA
>NW_006760388.1:2746818-2760618 GCF_000271605.1 Fomitiporia mediterranea MF3/22
TTAAAAAATCTGAGTCATAGCCCTTTAGTACTATATTCACTGTTAGGCCTTTATAAAATCCTAGAGTATATAGTTAGAGTCTAGGAGTTCTAAGGTGACTTCTGGATTTATAGAAAAGGCTTCTTACTATAAATCCTACTCATTACTTATTATTACTCTAATGACCTGACAGATATACTGTCACTTCTGTAGACAGTCCTTAATTTGGTGCTCTGACTTTCTGTAAGTAAAGTATACTCCTTACTTTTGAGCTTCTCTAATGTTTATTAGAACAGATTGATTACAAATTACAGGCAGATTAATCTGAGGGCTCAGAACTGTTAGAGCTAAACACATGTGTAAGTGTTCTGTACAGACTTGACACATCTGAGCTGTAGCTTGGTTGAAGGAAATGGTGTGTGTCTTCTACTCAGTATAAGTGGCCAGTTCTAGTATTATTCTGAGAATCTTATTAACTAGTTCTGGGTAAAGAGCTTTTTTAAGTATTCTAATAAGGACATTATTAAACCTGAGTGTGAATCCTACCTTCTGAGCTAGGATATTAAACTCCTGAAAGAAGGTATTAGTAGAACATTTGCTCTGTTGTAGAGACATAAGCTTGTTCTGTATATTGTACTTCTTATTCAGATTAATAAAGGAAGTATAGAGCTACCTTATAAATTCTGAATACAACTCATTGTTCTAAAGTTGAATCAGGCTTCCAATCTAATAGCCTTTAATCCAGTTCTGAGCCCAGGTGGCTGTGTTGCCTTCCTTCATAAAGGAGAGGACAAATAGAACACAATTAAGATCTGAGGATAGATTAGTCAAAGTAGTAGCTATATATAGTTTGACTTAGTACTAGAAGTCCTTAAAGTACTACCTATTAAAGTCTGAAGGGTGAGCTATATACACTTTCTTTCTAGAACAGGTTGCAACTTCTAGAATGATTAGAACAGGTTCTAAAAGGGCTAAGAGTATGTAGTTAGTAAAGGCCTCTTAGATAGAGGTTTATACATATTAAGCTAGGTCTACTTGTAACTACTAATCCAGTAGGACAGTAAGGGTGGCAGTTGGTGTAGGAGAGTCTATGTTTACACTATAAAGGAATCAGTACTAAACTAAAAGGAGTAATGAATAGAATGAAGAGTGGCAAAAGTTTAAAAGGGTTTAGAAAGTTTAAAATTTAAAAATGTAAAAGGGTTAGGATAAAGAAAAGAGATTAACACAATAGTAAGTACTAATGCTTGAAACATAAGAGAGTTGTAGGGTGGTAATAAGTAGTCTTAATCTAATGTTAGTAATAGTATAGAGGGGACCTGAAGGCTCAGTAAGGGGACCTAGGCTATAACTATCTTACACAACAGAAATATGGAACACAAGTACTAGAACATAGTCAGAACTTACAGAATAGGTAGAGAGAGTGTGTGAGACAAGAGTAGAGTATATAGAGTGAGCTTAAGAGTACAGGACTACCTAGAGTAGACAAGATTAAGACTATAGGACTAGTCTGATCTTGTCTGCCTATATATACTAAACTATACAAGAGTACTTAGAGAGTATGAGTCACTAAGAATAATAAGCCACAAAGAATGAAAGAAAGGAAGGTCAAAGATAAAGGTACAAAGAATGAAGGGATAGACAAAGGGTAAGAGACTATAGAATGAACAAAGAATGAAGGGGTGGTCAAAGGAATAGAATAATAAAGTAAGGAAGGGTAGTAGTAAGAGTTAGTACACATATAGTTTATAGACAGTACTCCTGAGGGATGGAAGTCCTGAGTTCTGGTACAGAAGGGTGCAGAACCCTCAGAACTGAAAGTACAAGAGTAGAGAACTGTAACAGAACAAGTCTAAAAGAAGGATCAGGAGAAGTAGTATATAAGTGTAAGGATATGTAGAATAGCCTTACATGAGGAAGATTCTCTTCTTTACCAGCACACTCAATACACTGACTAGGGTAATTAGTAATCAAGCATTGAGAAGGGGAAAAGAATCCCCTAACCCTTAGCCTAAAGACTCTTTATATATACAGTTACACATGTAGTAGATACAAGTAGGCTAACTAATAACGAAAAAAACACCTACAAGCACCTACAACACCTTCATAGTAAGGAGTGTGCTTGTGTGTGCTCAGTACAAGAGTACAATCATTACACACACCCTCCAGCATTTAGTCCTAAATGCTCTAAGAATAATAGATAGATTAGTTGAATAAGTAATAGAAAACCAACCAATAAGTGTATAAAATTGGAGGTGCACTTGGTAATCCTATAGAAGTATCACTAGTAGTCCAAGGGGTGTCCTGAGTCAGTTCTGTTGTAGATTGTATGTATTCCAGGTTGTAGAACTTGTTGTGATGTTAACTGAAATCACAGTCAACCATTTGGATTCCTTGTCTTAAGTCCTGAAGCATTGCTCACTGGGTTCACAAAGTATTGAACAGGTTTTGTGTCAAATTGAGCAGATTGTGTAGTCCTTATGTCTTGATGCATCTGGTCTCTCCTAGCATACTTGTCCTGGTATTGAAAACATAATAGTGAGTTTGCTATCAAACGTAAGGGTTGTTGAAGTTGGTATTCCTGTAGGATAGTAGCCTGATGTCCTAATAGATGAATAGCAGTGTCTGGGGAAGTATCCTGTGTATTTCTAAGGAGTAAAGTAGTGTTCTGTGGTCCTTTGTGCTCAAAAACATAGTTAATAGTAGTATCAAGTTTGTTAATAGACTTGTACTAGTTTATTGTGTGTCTCCTGATCCTAATTGATGACACTAACAATGTCCAATGCTAATAAGGTGTATTACCTTTGCCTTCCAATGATAATACAATGTGTTCCCTACTTGAATTGCTTGAAATATTACTGATAACCTTGCAAAACTGACTATATACACTCGTTTCCAATGTTTTGGATAGTTCTTCCTACATTTCCATACTGTATTCCTGTGTCTACTGTGCTACCTTGTGTCTTAATAGATTGTTGTTCGTTCGAATATCCATAGTATCAAGTATTCCTAGTTGTGAAGATAATGTATCAACAGTAGTGTGTATCTGTATCTCCAAGTAATCCTGTAGCACTTTAAACTACATGATTGTCTCATGGAATCTCAATCTATGTCTGTTTGTATTCTATCTTGCTTTCAACCAAGCATTCGTATCCTTGCTTGTATGTGTTATTTCCTGGTTTCTTTCCTTAGAACTAATGTTTTGTACTGTTTCTCTTTCTTGAAACAGTTTGCTTTTGTTAGGTCTGTGTATACACAATAGTATTGAAAGTAATACTTGATAGCAATAGCACAATGTCCTTTCTCTTAGCAAATCTCTCTCTAGTGCCTTGTACTTTATATTCCTAACAATTCTGTAACTACTTGTGTACCTAAGTAATAGTGTTGTCACTCTGTATACCTGTAGTTCCATAATCTCAATAGAAGTATGTCCTGGATCATGTAGATCGAATATTAACATTGTCCAACATTCACAAGTCTGTCTATTCAAATTATCTCTCCTCTGAAGCATTGTATTGATTACCTATAATACTGTATACTCTGTTGTCCAACCATAAGTCCTGTTTCTGGTACAATTACCTGTCCTGAATCCATTCTGTATTGAATATCTTGTCTTACAACTATAGTTTATCAATATCAACATACATTTTGTACTTTCTGATCTTACAATTGTGTCTGAATACTCATTAATATCTTGAGTATAAGTCCTGACTTTCTGTTCTGTCAGAATGCACTGTGTGCATAACTGTGCAATTGATCTGTTCCTTCTTATAGTTGATTGTTTTGTCTATAGACTATATACTGTTGATAATTCCCATGTAAAGCTAATAAGTTCTTACTTTCGTCTCAAATAGATGGTCCTGAATAGCAAATATCTATTGCTGACAATGTAGTCCTGTATTCTCTGAAGCTTGTAGACAAATTCAAAGTCAATTTGTGATGTTCTCTTTGTTCTATATGTCTGACTTAGTAAAATTGTGTGTGCTGTAAATTTTACTAAACGAATAGCAAAACTAACTCTGTCTGAAAGTCCTGGGTAACTTCTGAGTCTTGAAGTAGGTCTTCTCAAATACTTAACTTTGTAATTTCAAGGTCTACTGAGTAGTAGAATAGTGTGTATTGAAGCAATCGTTCTCCTGTTGTCTGGTTTGTCAATCCTATACTTCTGACACAGGTTGCAATTGAAATCATTGCTTGCAATCGTATTCTTGTAGTACAGTCATTCTCTGTGATATGCAAATGTATTCCTAAACGTACTGTGTGCTCAAAACAAATATTCAAGTCTTCCTGTACTTTTGCTAGTGTTCCTAACATGTAGTAGAGTCCTGATAATGCAAAATGTATGCTAAAGTATGTACCTCTCACCCTCCCAGCAAAATATGAATGCATTTTCGTTGTAGGATCTCTGAATTCGTTCTGAATCTAATATTCAATGTCTGAATAGGTTTCCTTCATGATTTTGGTATTTGAAACCTTGTGTAAAGTCTGTTTCTGATAGTAATTAAGCTATATTGTCTATATTCTGTGATACATTCTAGTATTGTGTTTCCTCTGTGTCACTTTCAAATACTGAATTCCATTACTCATGTTCCTCAATGATAATACCATTCTCATAATGTTCAAATACCTGTCTGTCAATTTTTGTATCCAATTTGTGTGCCAATTGAATGAATTCTTACAAATTCAATTGTTTATTACTCTAGGGTGACATTTCTGGTATTGTCTACTGAATATCCAACTTGCTAAGTACTTTCACTTTGTCTAGTGCCTTGAGTCAATGTATAGTACTCCTGGTAGACTTGCCCTCTGTTTGGAGGTCCAATTCTATACCTTTGCAAATTGTTCTGGCCTTTCTACTATGTGGATGTACTACTATTGTGTCTTCTAACAATGTTTTCCAAAGGAAACTAGTCCTATGCTTAATATATGTGCTGTATTTTCTTTCTAAAAGCTGAGATATGCTAGTCTGCATCTGATATAACCTTTCTGGGTCATTGTCACTATATTTCGAAGCATAATTCTCTATATATCAAGTTGTCTTTTGTATAATTCCTAAGTCCTTGTATACTAACATGTGTACTGTAGCCTTAATATCCTGTAGATTGTATCTCTCAATGTTCTTGAATGCTATGACAATTCTTAGACAACTAGTCTGTCTTTTGATGAGTACTGAATATCCTGATATGTATTCTAATACTTTGGTATTGATTTTCCAAACGAAATGTGTCTCCTGAGGTCCATTGTATGCTGAATACCTAGTAAATCCAATATCTAATGATAGAAACGAATATTCCTTGGTTTCCTTGCTTTGCTCTATGAGATTGCTAACTGTTCTTAGTCCTATAGAGTCTTCTATGATCTTTCTGAGCTTCTGAAGTAGTAGTGTGGTCATTGCTTTCAATTCTGTAGTGATACTGAATCTTCTGGTACAGATATAATACTTTCTCTTAAATTACAATTGTTTTTGCCAAGTATCCTAGTGTATTTCTCTACAAAACTGACATTCTTTGTCCTTATTACTGAGCAATTTCATCTGTCTGATGACTCTGAGAGGTAGTTGTAGCATGTCCACTATTTCCTGATACAATTCTGTATTGCAATTGTCAATTACCTGTATAAGTTCCTTAGTTTCTCAATCAAAACTGTTAATATCCTTAATGTATGCCTCTGAGACTTGTTCTCCTATCTTTGATAGACGTATTGCACTGTTAATCCATAGTATAGATGTATCAAATCCTGTAGAAATGTTGCACTGAATAAGAATCACTGTTCCTAGTATAATATTACAGTTATCCAACTGCCTGATATCAAAGTACTGTATTAATTTCCTTGAGCTGTATTTCATTCTTGCAATGGTACAGTAGTTTATCCTTGATCCTGACCTGTGTACTCTCGATTGAGTAAGTAGCATTTTGCCTAGAATGACTTTTCTAACACTAATTCAGTCTACAACTCTGGTGTGTGTGAAATCTACTAGTACTAAAGTATTCATTATCACTGTCATGATTTTGTTACTAATTCCAACTGTAGATCCTGCAGAATTTATCACAAATACCTTATGATCCTTTGTATACACTGTATACTGTTCAACTGTGTTGAAATTGCTGAAATATGTAGCTATTAGATGTATATATACATGATATACTAATCTGTATGAGTAGTTACACACACAGCTGTATGTATCATTACATGATGGGTATTTCTTATTGACTGAAAGCTCATGTATACACTCAAACAATTCAGAATCGAAATTGTTCTCTGGTGCTAAGGTTCTCCAATCATTAGTTATGTCCATGGACGAATGTAATGTGTTCCTGAATGAAATATACTGTTGTACTGTATCAATATACTGTAAAAAAGCATTCTTGTCCTCAAATGAGTACTCATTTGCTTGCTTGCAATAGTGTTTACTCATTAAATGTGTCTCTGAGTGTCTAGGTATATAGAATATATCATGCCAATGTTGACTCCTGAGTGTCTTGTCACATTTCCAATCTGGAAGATATAATATTCCTTTCTCAAAGCATCTCTGTGTGCCAAAACATACTGTTTCTTTGTTGTTACAGTGGAAATGTCTGTTCCTGTGTTTGTATCTTTGTATCGAATGCTCTTTTACTCTTGCTAGAGTATATACAAATAGAATCTGTACTTCTATGTAGTCTGAGCATAATGACAGTCTTGAATCATGCTTTCCTATGCCTGATACCTGTTGTAGAGCATTGAATTCTTTGCTAAACATGTATAAGTCTTCCTCTAGAGTTCTCAATTCATACTCACTGTCTGTAGAGTGTGCCTACTGTACTAGTGGATATATTCGAAATATAGAAAATGGTGGAATGTTTGTATAACTGTTCATACTCAAATTCTAATAGCTTCCATTTCCTAGCATTCTTGTACTCCTTCCTAGTGTGGTGTAATTGATTTCCAAGTTCTCTAAAGGTAATCCAGCTTCTGAGATATACTGAGCTCTTTCTGTACTATGTGTACAACCATTTGTGACATAATATGAGTCTTGCTTTCAATTGAAACATTGTACTTTCTCTAGTACATAGCCTGATTCTTCTTGTATACACCTTTGAATGCCTGTGAGACCAATTCCTATATTCTTGTCATGTGTATGCCCATTATAGTCTGTACAATTCAATTTGAAGTCTTCTGGTTTGCTGCTCACTCTGAGTCTTATACTGTAAGACTGTATACACTGTCTGATATGATTATAGTTGCTATAACCATTCTTTTTGTCCTTAGATCAAATCTTATGCCTATTCCAGTAGTTTCTATACACATTTCTTTGCTGTAGGTCTTCCTGAAGGTCTTCTCCATAGTACTTAGAGTAAAATATATGCCTGGTATTTGTATATCTTGAAATTTCAAGTTCTTTACTTGTTTTCTTAGTATTTTTGAGTCTAACAATGAAATTTCTGCCTGAAACTGTGTGCAGATTCCAATAAAGCAATAGCAAATGTTGTTTGTACTTGGAATGTAGTCTATTCCATGCCTGACTGGTCATTTCCCTTGTAGAAACATGTCTTGAGAGTGTATCTTACTCCTCTGGATGGCATTTGTGTTCTTGCATGCCTCTGGGTCCTCTCTACATGTAGAACTCTTCTGGTACTGTTCCTGATATCTTGCTGATGAAATAATCGTCATCTAATCTGTTCAAAGATAGCAAAGGTGTCTGCCTAGCATCATTCATACTGTTTCTCTGTAGATAATGGTCCATAACACTTTCTTTACTGAAACTGTATACTATTCTTGCTCACACTTGAGAAATGCATTGTAAAACTGTTTGTTTCACATATTGACCAACTTCTGAAATGTATTTACTGTATTTCCAAAGACTGGTTTCTCTGAGATCTTTTGTAGAAACAATGTGCATTGTGCATTGCATCTGTATGTCTGCTTTAAGGAATTCTCTGTTTCCTTTCCTGCTCTTAGAATGCTTGAGCCTCTTAGTACCTGTAGTTTCACTCATATAAGCCTCTGTGGCTTCCAATACCATATCTCTAATGTTTCCTTGATTGTTACTGATTTTTGTGCTTGATTTCAACAAGTTTGCTGAGTAAAACAAGTCTGGTAGGTAGTTCTGGTCTGTTTCTAAACACATGATCTAATAGTTCACAGTTTCTGTACTCAATATTACTCAATCTATGTACCTTTTCCTTGTGATGTTACCTGAAGTCTTTCCATGCATGAATATAGTTGTACACAATGTAGTTGCACTATGTAGTTTGCCTGTATCTTGTGTGGTTGTATTTCTGTGCTTGAATCTATTCTTATGCTTACTACACCTGATAGGAGTTACTGTACTACAGCAACTTCTGCCTGTTCTGTTCTTGCTCTCTTTCTTACTTTCTGAATCATGATGTCCATTATGTAGAGTGTTCATACAAACTGGTTTGACGTTCATAGGTGGTGTATCTAAATTTATATTGCTTCTCACAATCCAGGTGTACATAAATCCTTGTTCTACCAAAATGAGGTGACTATATGTGTGCTTCTGTACCTGTAGCACTTTCTTAACGTCTGTACCTTTACCAATAGTGTAAGATAAGTCCTTCTCTACCTTTTCTGCCTTTGAGCTATGTGTATTTTGTAGGAAACGAAGTGGTATTTTGTTGACAGCCTAGGGAGTCTTGATGTGACTCTCAATTCTGGGGGTCATTGCCCAATGTTCCAATGCTTGAATAAATTCAATCTCTTTGAATTTGGCTCTCTGTACTGTAGATTCAATCTTACTGTGATCTCTCAATACTGTCTGATCATTGTTCCTAGTGCCTAAAGCTCTGTGCTTGTTTGCTTTTGCTTTCTTCCTATGATTTGAGGAATTCTTGCCTGGATCTTTCTTTCTGGTCAAATTTCTGAGCTGTTCTTCAGGTTTACTTTACAATTCTGTTAGCAAATACTGATTTCCTGTAGCAAGCTTCTTGTCTAAGCATGTTGCTGAATGTTTGGCATCATTTCCTTTGCTTTCCTGTGATGTTCTGCATTGCTTTAGTACATTCTAATAGGCTTTGCCTTTGTTTGTTGTAGGAGTTTCCTTCTCCTTCTCCTGATACATTCTATTGAATCTATGTGTTTTCTTGTTCAAGTTGTCAATGTCTATCTCACAATGGAAGGGACTAACTAGTTTACTAGTATATATTAATGTATCTAGTCTATTTGTACCTTTGAACGTTCTCTTTGCCTGCTAGAATGAATCCTCTTAATACAGGGTAATGTTGCAATGCCTGAATCCTTGTTGGCAAACTGATTTCTCAGTGTTTGCCTCTATTAATTGATTGACTGAATCCTTGAAGCCAATCACCTGTTCTCTGTGAACTCAATCACTAAAAAGCTTGATAGTAATTGCCTGAGTGCTGCTACTAGCTAAATATATTTGTTCTCTGTGAACTTGACTGACTGAACCATCAATGTCAATTGCCTGTACTCAACTGCTCAAATCCTTAATGCTAGTCCTCTGAGTACCAATGCTAGCTATTCTTATGATGAGTGGACTTCCTATGATGTGCTTCTGTCTAACTATATGTGCTTTTGTAGTACTCATTACCTGTCTTTCTTGTATGCTAAGTAAAGTTGAAAGCCTTCTGCCTCTGATAGGTAAGGTCTTATATCTTATGATCAGGTCTTCAGGACACCTCCAATCTTCTGTGATTAAGGTCTTACCTCCTGGTGATACAAGGGGTTCTTTTGGACTAGGGTGCTATTCCAAAATCACTGTTAGATGCTCTCTGGCAACATACTCACTCTTGTCAGTCAATACTAATGGATCCTTTTTGTCCTAGTATGCAAGCTTGCTTGTGTCTTTCTTGTCTCTTGTACATACTAATTGTTCACTTGTATGATCACTCAATTCCTTAACTGTGATCTGATAGTTCTTTCCTAAGACTTTGCTAGCAAAAAGCTTAATGCCAGTCTCATCCTGGGTGTGGTTTACATACATTTCACCCTTTACACTACCTATATGTGTGCTCATTTGCTCAGTCTCTGTTCTATGTACTGTTATACAAATGTAACTATAGTATTTCAGTAGTAATTGGTCTTCAGGTTGCATCCAGCCTCTAAGAGACAATGTCTTACGTCCTGGTAGATCATCAGCATACTACCAGCCTGTAATAGACATAGACTTATTACTAGATTGTGATTGGTTTTGCCTTAAGCTCATAAGGGACAAGGACTTGTACTTTAGGACAATGGTAAGGACTTTGTTAGACAAATATGAGCTTACTAGAACAATGAGGTTGTCTTTCAGCATTAAAATCACTGTCTTGAGGTAGGAAGTAGTGCTTAGGTAGTTTAAATGTCTAGCATTTATGTTAGCACTACTTACTATGTTCTCTAAACCTGGATATGTGTGCTCAGTGTCTTCAACATTGTCCTTGGGAAGGTCCTTACAATGTCTAGAACATTGAACTGTATTGATAGGGGTTTTTGTTGCAATCAGGAAGTGTTTCACTATGCTCCAGATCATTTTCACTTACTAGGGGCCAACCAGTAAGTAGTTACTGTCTCTCTCTACAAATCTCTTTCAAAACTCACTTGCTCTTCGTGCCAGGCAATGAGACAATGCTAAGGGTTGATCAGACCCTAGACAACACTCACAACCCAGCAGGATTGATAGGGATTGATTTATACAGTCAAAAATATGTAAGGATATATAGAATAGCCTTACATGAGGAAGATTCTCTTCTTTACCAGTGTACTCAATACACTGACTAGGGTAATCAGTAATCGAGCATTGAGAAGGGGAAAAGAATCCCCTAACCCTTAGCCTGAAGACTCTTTATATATGTAGTTACATGTGTAGTAGATACAAGTAGGCTAACTAATAATGAAAAAAACACCTACAAGCACTCACAACACCTTCATAGCAAGGAGCACACTTGCATACACTCAGTACAAGAGTGCAATTGTTACAATAAGAAAGGTTATCCTTATAACAGTTAGTCTAAAGGCTACTTTAGGAAGTAATACAAAGTATGTTAGCTTATTCTATATAGAGTACTAGCTTTTAATAAAGAACCAGGAATGTTTCTAGTGTTACAAAACTTTTGTAAATCATAGGAGGGACAATTGTTTAACAGGTCTGTCTAAACCTGAATACATAGTCCTTATTATAAAAGTGTATATTAAGTCTCTACATCTGAAGTAGAAGTCTACTACTCTTGTATAAACAGAGTAGTCTATAGTATTAGAACCTGTAAGTAGAGACAAATCTGAGTATATTCTAATTTCCAACTCTCTCCTATTTCTAGACTGTTACATCCTTACAGAAAGCAGTTCTACTCTAATCTAGATCCAACCTATAATTGACTCTGATTGTTCTACAGTTCTGATTAATAAGAAACTAGTGTCCTGAATGTGTTTTAAGTAATTCCTACTCAAGAAACACATTATTATAACACTAGTAATCAAATCAGTAAAAGAGTTAGGGAAACAGATTACAGAGTAGGTAAAGCTACAGGTACAGCTAGTAGATTGGAAATGAATGTTAAAGGTTGTAAAAGCTTGTATAGTTAATAACTTATATAATAAAATGATTCTTAGTACACTCTTTCTCTAGAAGAATTGGATTATTATTAACATAAAAAGCTAAGTAGTTATTCTAAAGGATTTAAGTTATAATCTAATGAAAGCAGAAATTGTAGAACCAGTTTGTGTCCTACAGCTAGCTTACAGAATCCTAGAGCCTACACTAACTTTGATTACAACTGTCTAAGAGTGTATAGAAACTCTAACTAGGCTAGAGAGATTTGAGACATTAGATAGGGAACTAAAGTAACAGTATTAGAACTACTTCCTAGACACTATATTACTAGTTTTAGAGCTTCCTAAAGGTGTTATACATAATATACAGTTTAAGGATCCCTCTAAAGTAGTAACTGTACAATCTTATACTTGTTCTTAAAAGTACTAGAAGACTTAGTACATACTCATTAATTAGTATACTTAGGCAGGTTATTTATACAGGTTAGAAAGCCTGTACACATTACCTACATTCCTTATTCTAAAGGTGGATCCTGTAGATCTCCTACAAATAGTATACAATTATTAGGTACTGAACAGTAACACAATCTACAATTGTACTCTACTTCCCTATATTAATAAGATTATAAATAATACTATCTAAGAATGTATATATACTAAGATTGACATAACTAATACATTCTTCCAAACATGTATGAACCTAGAACATATTCTGCTTACTATAATTAGTACTCTGTTTGGGTTGTACAAATGAACAATCATACTAATAGAGTTATATAATATACTAACTATACAATAATAGTAAGTTATAAGAGTACTAGAGTATCTTATTAGGAAAATTTGTTATGTTGTTAGCATGTTAAGGTTGTAATGTTTCCTAAACAATAGGAAATATTCTTCTGTAGGTTTGCATGCCACTCACAAGGATACTAAGAGTAAGTCACACTAGTAGGGGTTTAGTAGACTCTACTTATAGTACATAGGTGTCAATACAAGTCAACTGTGTGGTTTGTGATGAGCTTCATCATCCTTAGATTAAAGTAATATATATACTATCTAATATTGTATGTCTCAGATGTATGTCTCAGAAGACATGTCTTAGCAATAGTGTATATTTGTAAGACGTTTGTGTGATTTAAGACATATGATGCATTTATCCGAAATAAATGTTAACACTCCCCTTCAAACTTATACTAGTTGATCAGACTAATATAATGTTTGATAAGCATTTGTCCATTGTTTTTACTAATATTATTTACATTCACAATGTAAATGTTTTGTTTACTTTGTATATTAAGTCCACTGTAAGTGTTACATTTGTCCAATGTATTATTATTACATTTGATGTAATAAATTGATTGTTAATTCAATTATGATTGCTAAGAGAGCTGCAGGATCTCTTTAGTGTTTGTTCATTCATAGTTTTATTATTGTTAATGTTATAGTTGTCACTATAATGTTTTATCATTTGTATGATAGTAGTTCTTCTTGTCTGTAATATATTATGATATGATATAACTTTGTTTCGTTTGTTTTTCATGTCATATTGTTTGTTTTGTGTTATAGTATGTTTATTTTATCATACTACATTGTTCTACAGTTGTTCCATTATTTGTTCCATTCGTATTCATATTATTATACATGTAGTTCATTTTGTATTCTTACACTCAATGTGTAATTATCATTGTAATTCGTTTGTATTGTTTCATTTGTATAGTTAATACTATATTTAATAACAATATGTGTGTTATTAATTTGTTCTTGTTAATTTGTATTTTTGTACATTTGAATTATGTTACTAGTAGTTTTTCCACTTTTACTTTTACAATGAAACTGTTGAATCATACTTGTAAAATGTGCTGTTGATGTTATTATAATGTCCTCTATTCATCATGTATCATCTTTGTTTGTGTTCGTTTTGTATTCATACCTTTTAAGCATTTAATAATAGTTCTATGCCTTTATATTAAAGCATTGTATTGTTTGTAATTCATAATATCATTTATGATATGTTAGATTGCTTCATATTAAGGTTGATTAAGGTTTTATTTGTCATAATTTGTTTTATTTTATCATCTGACTGTTTGTAAGTCTGTTTAGACACATTATTTATGTTTTAAACATATGGTACGTTTGTATTGTTTTGCTGTTTTGTAATAGATATATTTGATATTGTTATATGTGTGCATTGTGTTTGTTATCATTTAATGTGTCCTTCAACTTTACAAACTATAATGTTATTTGTATGTTTGTATTGTTTTATTGTTGTGATAATGTTTTTATTATTATTGTATAGTATTATTTGATTAATATATATTGCTTTACACAATTATA
>NW_006760388.1:2761067-2766352 GCF_000271605.1 Fomitiporia mediterranea MF3/22
TTATGTTACTAGTAGTTTTTCCACTTTTACTTTTACAATGAAACTGTTGAATCATACTTGTAAAATGTGCTGTTGATGTTATTATAATGTCCTCTATTCATCATGTATCATCTTTGTTTGTGTTCGTTTTGTATTCATACCTTTTAAGCATTTAATAATAGTTCTATGCCTTTATATTAAAGCATTGTATTGTTTGTAATTCATAATATCATTTATGATATGTTAGATTGCTTCATATTAAGGTTGATTAAGGTTTTATTTGTCATAATTTGTTTTATTTTATCATCTGACTGTTTGTAAGTCTGTTTAGACACATTATTTATGTTTTAAACATATGGTACGTTTGTATTGTTTTGCTGTTTTGTAATAGATATATTTGATATTGTTATATGTGTGCATTGTGTTTGTTATCATTTAATGTGTCCTTCAACTTTACAAACTATAATGTTATTTGTATGTTTGTATTGTTTTATTGTTGTGATAATGTTTTTATTATTATTGTATAGTATTATTTGATTAATATATATTGCTTTACACAATTATAATATGTGTTTGTTGTTTTTATTTTGTAGATAGATGAAATAGTGTATTTTACAGTTCTATTTTTCATTGTATATCATAATATTCGTTCGTTTATTGTTTATTTTGTATCAAATTCTGTTTGATATTGTTTTAATTATTATATTCACTTTATTTGCTGAATATATGTGTGTGTTCATTATGAAATATGAATTTATTTTGTTTATTTTGAGTGTATCACTCATTTTTGTTCATTATAATTAACATTATCTTGTTTTATTTGAAAGGATTAATGTTTTGATCACTGTTACATCTGTTACTTCTTTTAATTTTAGTGAGTGCTTTGCACGTCTAGTGTAGATTGCTTTGGGAATATGTGCCATTCCTTAGCTTCATTACCTTAATTTTCAGTTATCTGTCTGAATATTATTTTGTTTATTTAATTATTTGTTCACTATTATGTTCTGTATGTTAGAGAATAAGTATTGGAAGTTTTGCATGATGTGTGATCATTATTTTCAATGTAACATATGTTCTATTGTGGAAGACATAGTTCTGTTCAATAATTCTGTATAGTTCAATATGCACTAGAGATGCTTTTCTACTCAACATTGTTACATGTAGTGTACTTCTCCATGTTTAAGTATATAATCTGTAATATATTCTTTTGTAATTTGTTCAATAGTGTTATGTATAGTGTAACCATCAAAGATTTTAGAGAAAGTGTCTCTTGCATAAATATATTATTGTTGGATTTGTTAGATTCACTTGTCAGATTCAACAGATCTGCTTTGAATTTGTTGTAATAACTTTATAATTGTGTTTTGTAGGATGTGCAACATTAAATAGTGACATAGTTAATATTTCCACATCATTTAATTGTTTGCTATGTTTCAATCGTTTGTTTGTTATGTTTTATGTTTTGTAATTATATACTGTTATTACTCCCCTTCAATTTAAGAAGGTTTGCTTTGAGTAATTAGCTTTTGTGTATAATTGATTTGTTTGTATGTTTTCATCATTCTATTATTTGTTTAAGCATTGTATATGAATGTGTGAATGTGTTTTGTTGAATAACTTCAATGTTATATGTTATCTTTGTCCAATTTAGTTATTAATTCTTTTGGCATTTATACTGATTGTTATTCAAGTTTATACTCAAATAGATTGTATGTATGCTTGTGTATTTTGTTTGATTGTTATGTGTATGTCCAAATAGTTTGTTATTTGGATAAATATAATCTATTGTATTGTTTAGCAATGTTAAGTTTGTGTATTTCGTTTGTTATATTTGCATACATTGAGTAGTGTATTATTTTGTTTTGCTCAGTATCATTTGTCTTCTGTTTGATGACAAAAGTATTTGAGCTATTGTGTTTTGTTTCTGTTTTGTTTATTAATCTTTATTCTTTTGTGATGGGTACAAGCTTCAAGCAAGGCTGTTAATGAAGAATACACTGTTATGACATTGTTTGAACTTTGAATAGTTAATAATATCCTTTATGTATTAATCATAGATATATTCTTTATGAATATCTTTCTGCTGTTTGTAGTGATCAATTAAATCTGTCACACATTGTGTTTAATCATTAGTGAAGCATCTGATTGAGTTCCAAACTTATGTTTGTTTCTTTTGGATTTTGTTCCAATGTTTGTTTGTCTTTTGTGTACTTGGCAGCAGTGTTCTTTCTGTTGCTTGGCCCTTCAGACTATCCAATGTTAGGCTCTAATGTTTTTGAGACATTAGTTATTTTGTTTTGCATCTGTATTATTGTATTTTGTCAAGTTTTTAAGTAACGTTTAATTGTTTATAACATTTTGTATGTTAATGATAGTTTTTCAATGTGTCCAAAATATGTTTATATTGTTTAAACTGTTCATATTAATTGTATTGACTTAATACTTTGTTATCATGTATGTCATATTGATACATAATATTGTTACAATGTATTTGTAACTATTGTTCGTTTGATTTTCACATTGTAATAGTAATTGTGCAAGGTATAAGATATGTATTCATCCATATAGTTTATAATATCAATATTATACATATATGCATCATTATATTGTTTCTTTGTTTGTAACATTATGGTTTAATTTAATTTAATACTTCATATAAGTATATATGTTTGTTATTATATGTTTAGAATGTTCACAACATTGTTTTGTGTGTTTTTGTAACAATTGTGCTACCTGTGCATTTGCACAACATGTGTTGTAGGTGCTTGTAGGTGTTTTCCTTTTTGTTCACTAGACTACCCTGTATCCTACTACATGTGTATACACATATATAAAGGGTTTTCGAGCTAAGGGTTAGGGGATTCTTTCTCCTTCTCAGTGCTCGATTACTAGGTTATCCCAGTCAGTAGTTGAGTGTACTAGTAAAGAGAGAATCTTTGTGTAAGGCTAGTATACCTATCCTTACACATTTTTGACTGAACCCACCTTTCTATAAACCTGCTAGGCTTTGACAACTGGAACTGAGGGCTTGATCACCCTAATACGTTCCTCACATTGCCTAGTACTCCTTCAAATTCAAAGAAATCAGTGAGTAGTTTGCAAATCTAAATTAGAGACACATATACTCTCACTATAACTACTAGGATACTCAGAACACTCAAGGGATGCAAACGAATTGTTCCCCTCAATGTAGAGAGACCTCCTCATTGATATTGTAAGAGGCAAGCATCATTTGGAAGTGCTGAAGAGTAGCTTTCCCCAAATGCAGAGAGATTCGAAACAGTGTACACTACAGATTTCGAATTAACAGAGCATGCAGACAATGGACAACAAGATTATCCATTGAGTACTGAACACAATGTGGCCACCAAGCCTTAGCAGACAATCCTAGAAGGGCCCCCAAGTCCAGAAGTTACTATTAACATGCTAGAGAATAAGTCCTTGTCTGTTGCAGGCTAGAGGCAATCTGATGACCCTTTGCCAGGTGATAAGTCCTTGTCTACACTAGGCTAGAGGCACTCTAATGAACTATTACATACAAGTAATGTAGAACAAAGGCATGTACCTATACTAGTACATATTGTTAGACTGATACACACTGTAGAGCAGACACTAGCAAGTGCTTACTTTACTAGGCTCACAGAAGTAGATAATAGTGGTATAGAGAGTATAAACACTCAGGAAACTGGCATTGAGGATTCTGTCAGTAAGAACAAGGGTATCAGTAAAGGAACAACACTTTCCTTACAGTAGGAAACGTTCCAGAAGGCTAGAAAGACATTCAGAAACGTTCCTAGGCTAGAGACACTGAAAGCCATGAGTAGGCTAGCCAGTCCATTCAATTAAGGAATTGATATCAAGGAATTGAACAAGAGAACTCATAAGTACAATAGTATGTATTAGGAACATGAAGGAAACATCAATTTGGACACAATCAACCTATCTAAACTAACTGGAGACAAGTTAGCTAAATGGATGTATCAGAAAGTACATTGTTGACACTTAGAAGCTACTAAGGGAATGTCCAAACAATTGGAAGATACTCTACAGTTTGAAAGCACACGTCCTTGGAAGAAAGATCCAGGTAAACCTGTACCTAACAATAAGAAAAGTGTAAGAGTGAATAAAGGAAAAGCTCCAGACATTTGTAATTACAGTCAGGTAGAACTAGACAGTTCCAGCAAAGCAGATTCCAATGTACAAAGAATGTATTTTCAGGAGATAGAGCACAGACGAAATGCAGAATCAGGACAATAGAATTTCAGAAATGAAAGCTACAGCAAGGCTCCCAGAACTCCTCAGGAATTACTGGTTCGTTTCAAGCAAGAAACATATTGCCCTAAGATAGAAAATCAAGACAAGGACACATACTACAGATACAACACCCTAGCAGGGCAAGGAGACACATTGCAGAATAAAATACCTGCATATATGTATCATCATACTAATGTTCAAGGATTGACACATACACCCAGTGCAAAACACAATATTAAAATGAACAGACCAAACCCAGACATGATACATACAGTTCCAGATGCCTCTGATGACAGTGAAGACAAATCAGAAACTGCAAAAGGCAAAGAGAGTAAGGAAAAGAATTTCCACTACAGTTCTGTACCCCCTATCAAGTGTAGCACAGATAGGAATAGCAAAGGCCACAGAAAAAGAACCACACAAGATACTACTGAGCCACAAAGCTCGAATACACTACAGACAAATAGATTCACATCAGTGAGACCTTCAGACAACCTTGCAAGAAAGAGTTATGTGAATTGTGCAATACAGAGAGTAGAAATTGTAAAAAGGTAGGATTCTAACCTGGATCCAGGTGATAGCTCTTCAGATTCTTTGGATTCGAGCAGATACTCGAGTTCTGACAATAGCAATGATAGTGATACATTATTCAAACCTACAGACATTGATTCAAGTGACTCTGAAGGTACTAAGAAGTGTAAAAAGCTTGCTAAGAGGAAATGGAACAAGGAACTTCTGAAATTGAAGATACAGATGCAGAGTGCAAAACCTATCATTCCTACAGTTTATTCAGGTGAACCTAACCTTCAAAGATACACTAAGTTCGTCATGGAAGTCAACCAGTACATGAAACAATCAGGTTTACATTATTTCCCTAAAGAACAAGTGGGAGTACTACCTAATTTCATTAAAGGACAAACTATAGACTTCTATCTACAGAAAATAGGTATGAACGAATCTCAATAGACCTTATCACAATTCTTTAAAGGTCTAATGGACTTTTGTTTCCCATCTAACTTTACAGAAATACTTAGGAAAGAGTTTAATACAAT
>NW_006760388.1:2766977-2788932 GCF_000271605.1 Fomitiporia mediterranea MF3/22
CTCTAGATAAGTTAACCAATACTTTGGAAGACAATAATTACTTGGATTTGGATCTTATAGCAGACAATACAATGGATCCATCATCTTCTACGTTGCGAATACAATCTATGGCTATTCAGATACATTATCCAGACGATAGTTACAAGTCTACAACTCAGAAGAATGAGAATTACAATTCATTAACTGGTTACAATACTATTTTACAAGTATTTGGTCTAGAACAATTGGATTTGAAGCTACAAACCTCTTCTGACACTTTAGAATTGAAGATTCCCCTTGTAAATGCTGAACTTAGAAAGAGAAATCAGAGGAGAATGAGATCAATCTACAGAAATGGCTATTTCTACAGTGAATACAATGATACAGTATGTTTTGGAATTACTAGATGTCTTATGGAAGGAATTCTGTACTGTTTTGACTGGAAATACAATAGAAGACTTCAGAATAAGTATCTACACAATTGATTCTATGTTTTCAGAAGTACAGATACACAGTTTACAATCATAGACAATTGGGAGAACGGAAATGAGTACACATTACCTGTTAAGATTGCTTTTCTGAACAGATTTAATGTTAGAGAATAGTATTCTCTACTCAGACAAGCTCAATATTCAGCCAAATATGTTTACAATCATTAGGAACTATTAGAGATAGAGGATATCTTTAATCCTGAATTGTTTGAGCCAATGTATTCAGTTGTAAGCATGGAAAACATTGACTTGTGTCCCATATCTGGAAATAGAGCATATATGTATGATTTACCTGTGCAAATCCACACAATGACTACTAACTTCAATGATTTTAATACAATTGAGTGTACTACAGCTTATGCTAAGGACTTTAAGAGATCAATACCATGTCCTATCATAATTACAATCAAAATCAATAGAGAATTAGCAAGAGCATTAATTGATTCAGGATCATTAGCAGATTTCATGTCCACCAAGTTTGTAGATCAAATAGGTGTCAGGAAACTTGCTTTAGCCAAACCTTTACCTATACAATTGGTAGTACAAGGCTCTAGATTGAAAGTAAACTATTGTACCAATGCTAGAATACAATACAGAGAGATAAACACAATACAGCACTTTGATATCATGAATTTGGATAACTATGATATTATACTAGGAATGCTGTTCCTCTTCCAGCACAAGATTTCTATCAGTTTCAATGAGTCCAGACTATGGATTGAAAGTGTAATACCTCTACTAATAACAGGAGAACAAGTCACAGTCGTTTCATCAAAGGTTATTAATACTTATGATTGAGAAATTGACAAATGCAAACAAGAAATCAAGCAATATATTACAGATTTGTTTAAAGACACTTTGGAAACGCCTCTACCACCTCTCAGAGCCATTAATCATAGTATACCACTCATAGATGAGGATAAGAAATACAAGTTCTGTAGGGCAACTTGTCCAGATCCTTTGAGAGAGTAATAGCAAAACAAGAGAAAGGACTATATTCAATCAGGAAGATGGAAAGTAGTTACAGGATCAAACACAATGCTCATGCTACTACTTCAAAAGCCTAGAAAGACCAAGGAAGACCCTATACAATTGAGAACCATTATTGATCTTAGAGAGTGCAACAAGAATACTAAGAAACTATCATCTCCTTTACCAGATATCAAATCAGTATTAAGGAGAGTAGCTTCTAAGAAGTATAAATTGCTCATTGATAGCAAAGACATGTATGAACAGATTAGAATAATCCCTGAGCATGTAAACAGATTGATATTCAACACTCCAGATAGAACAATGGTTAGTGAAGTAATGCAATTAGGTGATTGTAATAGCAGAGCCACCTATCAAGCATTAATGAACCACATTTTCCAGCCTTACTTGGGTGACTGGATGGATATCTACCTAGATGACTTAGTGATTTATTCAGACACGATTGAGGATCATATGCAACATCTCAGAACTATCATTGATATATTGCACAAAGAGAAATTCTACCTTAGTGAACATAAGATACAATTGTTCCAGAAAGAATTGAAGATACTAGGCCACATTATCAATGATCAAGGTATTAGAATAGACCCTCATAAAGTTGATTCTATTCAACAATGGAAAGTACCTACTAATAAAGATTTGTTACAAGGTTTCTTAGGATCAGTAGGGTATTTAGCACCTAATATACCTCAGTTACACATTTCTACAGGTATTTTATCAAAGATTGCAGGAGAAACCACATTTTTTAGATGGACATTCACTGAACAGCAAGTGTTTGATCAAATAGTAAAGCTAGTATTGGATTTCAGGCATAATCACAGAGTAGTATTGGACTATAGTAAGAATGCACTACCTATCAACATTATTACAGACACTTTGGCTTCAGGAATTGGAGGAATAGTCAGCCAAGGTTATGATTAGAAAGATTCCAAGATAGTAGTGTTTTTCTTAGTGAAATTAAACCCTGCACAACAGAATTACCTAGTACACAATGTAGAATTACTAGCAGGAGTAGAAACTATGCTAAGACACAAAAATCTACTACAGGGAACACATTTCTTTTGGTATACTAATCACAGAGTGTTAGAACACATTCTAAGGCAACTGGTATTAAGTGGAAGACAAGCCAGATGGCTAGAGAAGATATCAGACTTTGATTTCACTGTAAAATACATTCCAGGCACTACAAACATTCTTACAGACACATTATCATACATATACTCAGGAGATTTACTAGGAACAACTTGATCTCAGTAAGAATATACATTACAACTTGACAACAATGATCTATCAAGGATTAATCAAGTCAGGAATAACATTTCACAGCTGTTAGAGATACAGGATACTGTATATATTGAGGCTAGACTAGTAGCAGTAAGGAAAACTTCACCTTGAGGAATGATTGCAAGTCGACTGTACAGTAGAAAGGCTAGATTAATTACCAGACATGTTAGAAACTCACAGACAGACCTCCAAATGGAGGGCAGGCCTGCTACAAGGACTAGAAGCTGGTTTACAATACCAGAGAACACAGAGCAAGATCAGGAAACAGACACACACAGTGACATATTGGAAACACTACCTCAGGACACTGAACAATTGGATTTGCATGAAATAAATTCACCTACAAACATACTAGACACTAGAAGTAATACACAAGGATACAGACATTCAGACAATGATATTAGATCAGAAATTAATGATCAGAACGTTCCAGTACCAAAGAACACTACTGATCAACTCTGGAACTCAATTGAACCTTAATTACCTAATATAATAGCTCAATCTTTACTGGATTTACAATTCCTGGAATGTCTCAAAGGCAGATATTATGAGGATAACTTCTTCAATCAGATATTACAAGATCTGAAGCACTTCCAGAATTTTCATGTCAAAAATGGACTCATATTTTGCTAGGAGAGTAAGAGGTACATACTTTACATACCTAGAATTCTAATACACAACAGAAACGCTAGGGAAATTGTAATAAAGCATGTACATTCTATTTTAGCACACCTAGGACTGTAAAAGACACTTTCATACCTTAGAGAACAAGTTTGGTGGAAGAATATGATCATAGACATTAATTCCTACTGTGATTTGTGTCATACATATAAGATCAGCAAACCTAACAATCAGAAACTGTTTGGTTTACTACAACCACTCTCAGTACCTAATAGGCCTTGGGAAGGCATAGGAATGGACTTTGTTAGACCTTTTCCTGAATCAAAGAACTGTTTAGGACCTTTTGATATGATTTGTACAGTTATTTGTCTATTAACTGGTATGGTACACATTATTCCTACTAGGCAAATGTACAGAGCAAGAGAAATCACAGAGATAGTATTTGAAAACGTTTATAAACTGTATGGACTGCCTAATTACATTGTTAGCAACTGTGATTCCCTATTCACCAGTACGTTTTGGAGAAGATTACATAAACTTATAGGTATTAAATTGAAGCTATCAAGCACATATCATCTACAGACTAATGGATTGACTGAGAGAATGAACAGAACAATTACTCAGATGCTTAGACAGTGTATTTCTCCTAAACAAAAGGATTGGATACATAAACTACTTATGATCAAGTACACTATCAATACAGTAAGGTCAGAAACTACAGGATATGCACTATTCTTTCTAAATTACAGTCAGATGCTAAGGAACTTGATATGGAACAACTCTAGGAAGGATGAATATCCTAGAGTAAGGACTTACACTCAGAAAGTAAAGGATGCAATACTACAGGTACACAATGCAATCCTTCAGGCAAGGGTAAAGCAAACTAGACATGCTAATAGATACAGACAACCCTCTTCCTTTGAATTAAACAATCTAGTGTATGTTTCTACAAAGAATATGAATCTACCAAGACAGCAAGCAAGGAAACTAGTACCAAAGTACATAGGACCTTACAGAATAATCTGGAACACAGGAAACAAGGCATTTGAACTAGATCTACCTAGGGAAATGAGGAATCATAACATACACCCTGTATTTCATTCATCACTACTTAGGATACATGTTCCAAACAATGATAGATTATTCCCTAGAAGGGAAGTAGGACAAGTTACTGGATTAAACAATGAGAACAAGGAATGGACAGTAGATTCAATTGAAACTCATGCAGGACAAGGGACTACTACTTTGTTCAAAGTACTATGGAAGTCTGGAGATCACACATGGCTACCCTATGATAAAATTGCACACCTTGAGGCATTAAAGGAATACTTAAACATACTTGGAATTGATTCTATCAATACACTAACTCTAGGAAAGGGAAAACTCAATACTGATGACCCTCAGGTTAGTATCAGTCTAGTAAAACATGAGGCAACCTTTCAAACACAATGCTACAGTATGGACATACAGGTAGACATATGTAAAGGCTTTAAAAACTGCACATATAGTCACTTTACTGTGCATATCATGTCTACTACTCAAGAATCTGTTACTCATACATTTGTATCCACTTTTCTACAAGGCACAAATATGCCTCATCCTCCTCTACAACTCTTAGTTAGCCCTCAAGCACAACCAATCACTCAGGATTAGGTTACTCACAACTACAGTACAAGTACTGACTATGTTTTCAATCAAGAGGAGCTTAAGGAGATTGTAGCTTTCTCCAGGACTATCCACAACAATTCCCTTGACCCTACCATACAACTCCTAGAGTGTTATCTCATTGTATTATGCTTGTATAACTTCCACATTCCTTCTCATGTAAGACTGAGCCTGCTACTACTGTTCCAAGACTGTATTCAACATGCTAAGATGATACAAGTGTCCCAGGACTTTGTATACTGTAAGAACATGGCTTTGAACCAAGGTAAATACACATATATTCTACATTATATTATTACAAGCACATGTACCTTACTGTTTTACTTAGGTGCAAAGTGTAGAGCTGAGCAAATCAACAATGGAACTGCTATATTCTACTCACACAACTGCAAACGTCCTCAGATTGAGTCACAACTGTCCTCAATGTCTACCAATCTTACTTCAGTACTCAATATGAGTGCTCTAAGCTCATTCAACACTCAAGGCATTACTCTACTGTCAAATCCACTGCTTTCTGCTCAATCCAATGGCCATTCTAACCAATCTACTGCAAGTTCCACCAGTTCTGCTACAGAACATGTCCAAGCTGGACAGGAACATGTCTAGTCCACTACAGGACCAATTGAAGACACATCCATAGCTGTGGAGAATGTCCTAGCACAGCAGTACTGAACTTTGTAGTAAGTTACTAACGTTTTCTTTTGTTTTTGTATTGTTATTTCGTTTATTCCAGTACTAACTCCCTTAGCATTTAGGACTAAATGCTGGAGGGCGAGTGTAACGATTGTACTACCTGCACATTTGTGCAACATGTGTTGTAGGTGCTTGTGGGTGTTTTCCTTTTTGTTCACTAGACTACCCTGTATCCTACTACACATGTATACACATATATAAAGGGTTTTCGAGCTAAGGGTTAGGGGATTCTTTCTCCTTCTCAGTGCTTGATTACTAGGTTATCCTAGTCAGTAGTTGAGTGTGCTGGTAAAGAGAGAATCTTTGCATAAGGCTAGTATACCTATCCTTACAGTTTTATTAATTGTTTTTATTGTTATTATGTGTTTGTTCAATTGTATTTGTATATAACTTTGTATTATTTAATAAATAATAGTTTTATGTGTTTGAATGCATTATTATTACTTTGTACATTTGTATATTTGTATATCTATACAATATATTTTATTATTTCATTGTATACGTTTGTATATCTATACAATATATTTGTATATAGTAAATATATGTTATTTATTGTGACCATACGTTTGTGATAGTATAAATCATTTTTATATTTGAGTTATTATACTTTAGTTGCATTTATACTCTTGTTTTCATATTATTCGATTGTCTAATCATTATTAGATTGATTGTACATTCACAATAGTATTTCTTTATATTATTATTATGCTTTGCTAGTATTATTCTTTTGTTTATAGTATTAATCATTTGTATTATTAATATAATATCAAATGTTCATTTGTTATGTAAGATGTTATTATTATAATGTATCTCCAAAGCATAAGATGAAGTAGTTTAGTGTTTAGATATAGTATTGCTGGGTATTCATTACATTTAAAGCAACTAATCTGTCTGAAGTTATTTTAATAAATCAATGTGTATTTAGGATGCTCAGACAAGTGTGTCTAGGTCCTTGTAGATAGTACGTTCTGGTTACAAGTATTGTAGCATATCTTGTTATATAAAGTGATTGTAGTCTTCAGGACAAGACAATTCACATTTGGTATGCTCAGATAGGAGTGCCAAAAGTTTGTAGACAAGTAGAATAGATTATATGTGTAGAATCAAGTAGATTCAGTATTAAATGAAGTAGTTTAATGTTACTTATCAAGTATAATATGATTGAGTGTATCTAATCATTTGTACTATAGTGTATAGTACACTGAAGCATTTAAGATAACAATTGTAGTGTATATAGTCATACATATAACTACTGAGGGGGAAATCATAATTACAGAGACAATGATTTTGAAGCATTGCATTCATAGAGGGTAAGATAAAAGCATAGTAACAATGTAGATATGAGTAGGGAGTGTAAGGCTCATAACCTGTTAGTGTGTTAAGGTTGTAATGTTTCCTAAACAATAGGAAATATTCTTCTGTAGGTTTGTGCACTGCTTACAAGGATACTAAGAGTAAGTCACACTAGTAGGGGTTCAGTAGACTCTACTCATAGTGTATAGGTGTTGATACAAGTCAACTGTGTGGTTTGTAATAAGCTTCATCATCCTTAGATTAAAGTAATATATATATGAGCCCTTTATTATAGAGTACTTGTATGACCTTTCTAATATTTCTAATGTGTTCTACCTCAGACTCTAACTAGATAATAATATTATCTAAGTAGACATATGTTAACATTTATTTTGGATAAATGCATCATATGTCTCAAATCACACAAATGTCTTACAAATATACACTATTGCTAAGACATGTCTTCTGAGACATACATCTGAGACATACAATATTAGATAGTCTGTTTACAGAAGAAGACTAAGTTATTTTACACAGAGATTAAGTTTCTTAGACACCTGATTACTATAAAGGGGACAGAAGCAGACTTAGACAAGGTCAAGCATATTCTACAATAACTATAGTCCTAGAGAGTAAAGGATGTCTACAAGTTTCTCAGACTGTTACACTATATTATAGTATACCTTCTACACTTAATAGAGTATACAGTAGTTCTTTCCCTGTTTATAAGTAAGGATTGTAATAAGGTTTTTCTAGAATAGAAACCAGAACATTAGTAGGCCTTCAAAGCTATTAAGTCAATTGTTACTAGTAGGGAGTACCTTACTTCTGTAAACTATAACTTGAGTGAGTAAATCTATATAACTACAAATGTAAGTGACTCTAGAACTAGAACAGTTCTTAGTATTAGATCCTTATAGAAAACTGTAAGACCTGTAACATTTGAGTCTAAGTAATACAATAGTACTTAGTATAACTATCTAGTACACAAGTAACTCCTTACAATTGTCTACACACTTAAGAAATAGTAGGTTTACCTCCTTAGAGTACATTTTTATGTTTATACTAATTATTATACTCTTAAATACTTGGATACACAGTAGGATCTGTCTAGAAGACAAGCCTAGTAGATAGAGGACCTTTCCTAGTATGACTATAAGTTACATTATATTAAGAGAGAGGAGAATACAGTTGTAGATACACTTTCCTACTACTCAGACTTTGACTCTGACTTAGAAAACAGAAGTCTTACTCAGAAAGCCTTAGAAGGGACAGTTATACAGATCTCTACAGATTCTAATCTTCTTACAACAATTAGGAACAGTTATAACACAGACAAATTCTGCTATAAACTGTGTGCCAACCTTAGAAGTATGAAGAGAGCTTAGGAGGATTATAGACTCTTATACTTAGATAACCAGTTAGTAATTCTAAGTACTAGAAATGTTTGTAAAACCTTGTACCACCTTGTATATAATAAACTAGAACATTTTGACACAGACAAAACATACCTTACTCTATACAACTCATACTATTAGCCTAATATGTGTTAGGATCTTAAGTAGAATTACATTCCTGGATACAATGTGTGTTAATAGAATAAGAACCTAACTATAAAACCTGTTAGCCTGTTACACCTACTTCTAGTTCTAAATGTATGTTTTGAGAGTATTGTGATTGACTTTGTTAGACTACTACTAGAAGACAGTAGATACAATAGAATAGTAACAATAATAGATAGGCTAGGTAGAGCAGACATTAGAATTGAGCCTTGTAGGATAGACATAATAGTAGAGGAGTTTGTAGGACTGTTTTTCAATAAATAGTATTATAAAAACAACTTACCTTAGGAAATTGTTTCTAACTAGAACTACTTGTTCCTGTCTAGATTTTGGACTGTATTACATGTACAAACAGGTGTAAAGCTGAAGATGTTAATAGTATACTATTTAGAGACAGATAGTACTTGTAAGTGTACTAACAAAATAGTAAGCTAGTTGTTACACTTTTATATAAATTACTAATAGTAAGAGTAGTAGGCTCAGCTCTTATAAGTGTGATTCTGTCTTATGAACACAGTTAATACCTTTATAAGTTATTCCCTGTTCTAATTATAACATAGTTACTTACTATAAACAGTCTTACTACTTACACAATATTCAGAATTGTTACAAGCAGATTCTCTAGAGATACAAGCTGTAGAATTCCTTACCTACATACACTAGAATATTATAGAGGTGTAAGACACTCTCCTAGTAGTAAAGACACACTAAGTACATTATACTAACCAGGACTGTACTATAGAGAACTGTTTTACAGTAGGAGATTAAGTTATACTCTCTACTTACAACTACTACTAGGATTATCTTGTACAAACACTAGAATATGCTACAAAGTTTATACTATATTATAACAGACTATACTTTATAATTGTAGCCAACCTAAACAAGTCAGAATATATACTAGAGTTACCTAACTCTAATCAGACCTTCTCTAGATTCTATATAAGTTAGTTAAAGTACTATGTCTCAAATAATAATACCTTATTTCTACAACACACTCTCAACTGACTAGGTCTAGTAGAAGGAGATAAGGAAGTATACAAAGTATTATAAATTGTAGACAGAAGGTACAAAGGGTAAGGTTAGTAGTATTTGGTAGAATAAGAAGGATAAAGTAAGTAGGAATGTAAATAGAAGATAGAGTCTAAACTCTAGAGAATAGCTCCTAAGGTACTACAGGTATAGTTAGTCTTACACTTATATAAGGGTACTATTTTTTTAGAAGGAGGAAGAGTGTAAGCCTACCTTATAGCTTATAATAGTTTCTATACAGTTCTATACCTCTCCTAGTGTAGAACCACATTTCTAAACCTAGACCTTCTCTTAAACCTAAACCTTCTTAGTGTAGACTCTAGAGTCACACATATTTCCTCTTTTGTGTTTACACTATATTTCCCTATTGTCTGAGTCATATACTCTTTATTCTTAGATACATACACTCTCCCTTTTATCTTTTACATTGTTTTCCCCTTTAAGTATAAGCTACCTTTGTTTCATTTCTAGTATATATAGTTTCTATCTTTCACCTTTATTGTACCAGTTCTTATTCCTAACTGTAACAAAGATACCTTTGTCCTGTTAGTGTTTTATGTATGTTAGCAAATTTAGAACTTGACAGAACTTGTTCACAATAGTGTTTAGTACTTCCCTAGTACTGTTTCAAATACTTTGAATTAGTAATTCTCTAAAGCTATCTACTATACTCTACTTGTACTACTGAACTTGTTAACATTAGTGATCAACATGCTCATAATGTCTCAGATAGTATGCATATATACTGTCATAAGTATGTCATTGTAATGAAACATACTGAATTGAGACACACATCTGAAACATAGATATCATTAGTATAAATAGTACTCTAATTAACAGACAATGAAGCAAAACAAACAACAAGCAGAGTCCACTACACCCCTTGTTGTGTGATTCCCCTCTAAGATGCCTCAGGATTTAGGCAGGCTAACAGGTTATGAGCCTTGTGCTCCCTGCTCATATCTACATTGTTACTATGCTTTTATCTTACTCTCTACAAACACAATGCTTTGAAATCATCATCTCTGCAATTATGATTTCCCCCTCAGTGGTTATATGCATGACTATATGCACTACAATCATTATCTCAAATGCTTCAGTATACTATACACTATAGTACAAATGATTAGATACACTCAATCATATTATACTTGATAAGTAACATTAAACTACTTTATTTAACACTGAATCTACTTGATTCTACATGTACAATCTATTCTACTTGTCTACAAACCTTTGGCACTCCCATCTGAGCATACCAAATGTGAATTGTCTTGTTCTGAAGACTATGATTGCTTTATACAACAAGACATGCTACAATACTTGTAGAAAGAACGTATTATCTACAAGGACCTAGACACACCTGTCTGAGCATCCCAAACATGCATTGATTTATTAAAATAACTTCAGACAGATTAGTTACTTTAAAAGCAATGAATACCCAGCAATACTATATCCAAACACTGATTTACTTTATCTTACACTACAGAGATACATTATAATAATAACATCTCACATAATGAACAAACATTTGATATTATATCAATAATACAAATGATTAATACTATAAACAAAAGAATAATACTAGCAAAGTATAATAATAATATAAAGAAATACTATTGCAAACATACAATCAATCTAATAATGATTAGACAAACAAATAATATGAAAACAAGAGTATAAATGTGACTAAAGCATAATAACTCAAATATAAAAACAATTTATACTATCACAAACACACAGTCATGATAAATAACATATATTTACCATATACAAATATATTGCATAGATATACAAATATACAAACATACAAAGTAATAATAATGCATTCGAATGTATAAAACTATTAATTACTAAATAACACAAAGTTATATACAAATGCAATTGAACAAATGCATAATAATGATAAAAACAATTAATAAAATTACAAAACAAAGTTGCAAACATTCTAAACATATAATAACAAACATATATACTTATACAAAGTATTAAATTAAATTAAACTATAATGCTACAAATGAAGAAACAATATAATGATGCATATATGTATAATATTGACATTATAAACTATACAGACGAATACATATCTTATACCTTGCACAATTACTATTACAATACAAAAATCAAATGAATGATAGTTACAAATACATTGTAACAATATAATGTATCAATAAGATATACATGATAACAAAGTATTAAGTCAATATGATTAATACAAACAGTTTAAACAATATAAACATATTTTGGACACATTGAAAAACTATCATTAACATACAAAATGTTATAAACAATTAAACGTCACTTAAAAACTTGACAAAATACAATAATACAGACACAAAACAAAATAACTAATGCCTTGAAAACATTAGAGCCTAACATCAGATAGTCTGAAAGGCTAAGCAACAGAAAGAACACTGCTACCAAGTACACAAAAGACAAACAAACGTTGGAACAAAATCTAAAAGAAACAAACATAAGTTCAAACTCAATCAGACACTTTACTAATGATTAAACACAATGTGTGACAGATTTAATCAATCACTACAAACAGTGGAAAGATATTTATTCACAAAGAATATATCTATGATTAATAAATAATGAATATCATTAACTATTTGAAGTTCAAACAATATTATAACAGCATATTCTTTATTAACAGCCTTACTTGAAGCTTGCACCCATCACAAAAGAATAAAGATTAATAAATGAAATGGAAACAAAACACAATAGCTCAAATACTTTTGTCATCAAACAGAAGACAAATGATACTGAGCAAAACGAAATAATACAGTACTCAATGTATGCAAATATAATGGACAAAACACACAAACTTAACCTTACTAAACAATACAATGGATTATAATTATCCAAGTAACAAACTATTCAGATGTACACATAACAATCAAACAAAATACACAAGCATACATACAATCTATTTGAGTATAAACTTGAATAACAATCAGTATAATGCTAAAAAGAAATAATAACTAAATTGGACAAAGATAATGAATAACATTGAAATTATTCAACAAAACACATTCACACATTCACATACAATGCTTAAACAAATAATAGAATGATGAAAACGTACAAACAAATCAATTATACACAAAAGCCAATTGCTCAAAGCAAACCTTCTTGAATTGAAGGGGAGTAATAACAGCATATATTCACAAAACATAAAACATAACAAATGAACGATTGAAACATAGCAAACAATTAAATGATGCAGAAATATTGACTACATTACTATTTAATGTTGCACATCCCACAAAACACAATTATAAAGTTATTGCAACAAATTCAAAGCAAATCTGTTGAATCCAACAAGCAAATCCAACAAATCCAACAATAATATACTTATGCAAGAGACATTTTCTCTAAAATCTTTGATGGTCACACTATACATGGCACTATTGAATGTATTACAAACGAATATACTATGGATTATATACCTAAACACAGAGAAGTACACTACATGTAACAATGTTGAGTGGAAAAGCATCTCTGGTACATAACAAACTATACAGAATTATCAAACAGAACTATGTCTTCCACAACAGAACATATGTTACATTGAAAATAACAATTATGCATCATGTGAAACTTCTAATACTTATTCCCTAACATGCAGGGTGAATTAATTCATACTAATGAAGTTTATATGTAATGCATATGATGTCCTTCATTCATCATTACTGTCCACATCTGTATATTGCTGTATATGTTATGCACACTCAGTAATAAACTGATTTTACACTGTCAGATTGAAGCATTGTATTGCCTGAATTTTGTAATATAGATTCCTAGTCTATAATTGTTAGATTGCTTCATGCTGAGGTTAAAGAGGTATTTTTTATTTGTTTTCTTTTTATATCTGGCTGCACATTCTGCTATGTGACTTGGTGCATTATATCATATATCATGAATGTATTGTCTGCTTGTATGTATTTTAATGTATCCAGAACAACCTTCACAGTATGATGTATTGTTATTGGGCAAATCACATAGGTTCTCATCATATGTGTGTCTGTATTGTTCATTTCAATAGTAACACTAATTGTGGATTCTTGCAATTGTAATCCTAATAGTATAGCTATTACTTTGTTTAATTGGTGTAATGCTTTATACAATTATAGTATGTGTTTGTTGTTTTTATTTTGTAGATAGATGAAATAGTGTGTTTCATAGTTCTATTTTTCATTGTATATTATAATATTCATTTGTTTATTGTTTATTTTGTATCAAATTCTGTTTGATATTGTTTTAATTATTATATTTGCTTTATTTGCTGAATATATGTGTGTGTTTGTTATGAAATATGAATTTATTTTGTTTATTTTGAGTGTATTGCTCATTTTTGTTCATTATGATCAACATTATCTTGTTTTATTCAAAAGGATTAATGTTTTGATTGCTGTTACATTCGTTGCTTCTTTTAATTTTAGCAAGTGCTTTGTACATCTAGTGTAGATTGCTTTGAGAATATGTGCCATTTCTTGGCTTGCCTGGATTATTTCCCAGTTATACGTTTGAATATTATTTCATTTACTTAGTTATTCGTTTGCTATTATGTCAAAAGTACAAACAAATACTTCATTAGTACAAACTACTTTGCCAAAAGTTATAATAAAACAGAATTCCATGATATCAAAGTAATACTATACTAGTAACAAACAATACAGTCAATGTGATCAAATAAACATATCATCCAATTGAATAGTAAAAGATACTATTGGATAGATAAATGTTGCAATCGAATAAAGATCAATTAACTATCAAATAACATGGCCAAACAAAAACAATAGATCTCTTAATATTAAAGAAAGAAACAAACGAACCATTGTAATAACCATTGTTATATACACATATATGCAAATACAAAACGGCTGAAGAGATTCTGCAGGTCTCTGAAGCATTAATAGACAATTTGCAATGTATTCATTGATACATAAAACGATTTATTACAGAAACACTATTGTTATTGAACAATACAATACAGACGAACTTTGAAACAACTTTGAATATATTTAATAACATTGAATAAACTTATTAAATAACGTTGGACGAATGTAACACACAGTGGACTTACAGACAAAACATCTACATAATGTAATTATCATTATAAACATTACATCTATACATAACATGTATGCAAACAAAAGAATAGATGAACGAACAGACAAATAAAGCAAACAATAATGATAATATACAATTGACAGTACATACTGCAAATCAAACATCTTATAGAATATCTATTAAGAGTTTGAAGGGGAGTGTTAACATTAGCAATCAACATACTCATAATGTCTTGGATAGCATACATATATGCTGTCATAAGTATGTCATTGTAACAAAACATACTGAATTGAGACACACATCCAAAACATAGATATCATTAGTATAAATAGTACTCTAATTAACAGACAATGAAGCAAAACAAACAATGAGCAGAGTCCACTACACCCCTTGTTGTGTGATTCCCCTCTAAGATGCCTCAGGATTTAGGCAGGCTAACAGAACTGCTAGCTACTCTACTGTTCTTTACTTACACATTTACTATTTCCTACACATTCATAATACTCTATAACAATACTCTAGTTAATTACAACCTTTATAACTGTTATACTAAACTCTTATTCACCTCTAAAGACTTAGGAGAAGAACATTATCATTTGTTAGACTGTCTTTAATCTCCTAACAGACTCTCATCTGATTAGTTTCTGGATCTTAGGAGAATGTGTTAGGAAGAGTACAAATGGTTGTGTTAAAGTTACACATTATTGTAAGTCTAACTATACAGTCACAAGTAAGGTTCTATTACTCAAGAATATACTTTTGACTTACTACCCTTTCAACACTTGTGTAACTAAGATAGAAGAGTCTGTCAACAGTGTAAGTCTTAGAATCAACACTATAAAGCTTACTAACTATTCAAACAATGTTTGTATCTCTAATATTGTTAGTAGAGTAGTATGTAGCTTCCTTATTCTAGAATACATTAATACAGTAGACTACTTTAAGTAGATTATCTACAGAGTTACTTACATACTCATACCTTTTCTACTACTTATTATACAGTCAGAGAACATACTTATTACAAATCTCAAGCCTCTGAATATTAAGAACTTATACTATAACAATAGTAGATAGTCTGTTAACTATCTTGTACTTATCTTCCCTGTTCTAGAATGTATTTATAGTAGAGAGATCTTCAACTATTATGTTAGCTTCAGTTAAATAGAACATTACAAGGTACTGTACTACTTTAACAATACTCTAAACAAAATTACTATTTGTACTCCTTACTACCTTTTCTCTTCTGTCTGTCATACTTATAAACTTGTCTGTAATTATGCCTTGTCTGTCATCCATTAAAGCCTTAAGCTAGTAAAGAGTTACTTTTATTATAATAGCTAACTAATTAGACACTATATAGTACTACTTATAGAAGATGTACTAGAGTTACTATCTAAGATAATCTCAGATTCTGTACACACAGGACCTACTAGACATCCCTTACATACTTTACAAATTCAAGTAAGTCACCTTACTCTAAAGCCTCTATAGTGTATACTAGCAAATAGGTCTACACTTGAGCCAGGGTCTCTAATAATTTCTCCTCCATATTCTCTTACAAGAGAATGTTCTGTATCTTCTCCTGTACTACTATGTAAGGTATTTGTAACAACTAATACTAAGACTGTTAAGAAGATAAGGTCCCTAAGGGATTATATAGACAATATTCATATACTACTATAAGTAATCTTGTCCTGTAGTACACTACTTATTTCTAAAGATCTTGTTTTTAAATGTACTATTTGTTCAATATTTGCTTTTATACAGTTGACACATTATTTCTCATTAAAGTTTGTTATCTTTTAAGATAATATTGTTGAATTGTTTTACAATAAACATTTAATATAATTATAACTAATATGACTGAGACATTTATATAGATTGTAAACACTAATTCCACTTATAGAATTCATATAATGAGTGTTTCTTAATGTATATAAGTTATTTTAAGTTTAATTATTCCTATTTTGTGTTATCTATAATAAATAATGTATTCTGATTGTTTAAAGATGAATACAAAACTGTTGTTACATAATAATGCTTGACTTATAAGTAAAAAGTTTAAATCCAAATAATAATAAACATTTTTCAATATTATTTTACTAATGACAGGATTGTACATATTTCCTGAATTTCCCCTTTTAATTTTAATAATCATATCTCTAACCTTTGTAAGAGTTACTGTTAATTTGTTTACAAGTGTAACTGTTACTAGGGATATGTTTCAAACGTTTGTAAGATGAAAGTAATACAGTGTAGTATGTATTGTTACACTAGAATCAATTATATTAATTGTATTAAAAATATATTTATTTATTAATACATTATTTTTGTCTAAAATATTATTATAACATACCCAATTTGTAAATAGGTTGTTTGTGTTTGTGTTTACAATAGTATTTGCCTACTGAGAGGCCAGTATCTCTGTTATTTTAATATCTAGTACCTGTTTAATATATATACTTATATATACTATAGTTACTACTAGTACAAGCTTTACTTCTATTACTTCTACTGTGTTAGCTGAAGGATTAACCTTTTTGGCTCAGGTATCTAGCATTGATTGAGTTAGTGACTTCTAGCAATCACAGGAGAAGTGTCCTAATTTGCTACAATTGTAGCATTTTAATATAAAGGTTAATTTACTTGTATTTTTGTTAATTCCTTTATTTCTGTACTTTTTATCTTTTGTACAAAACATATTTGCCTGTCTGTGTATTGTAGGCTTGTTATTATTATATTGTATAGGATTTTTAATGTGAAAATCATTAAACACTTAATGTAGTACTATAATAAGTTTTTACAGCTTAATAAGTTAATACTCAGATTCAGGTTTTCTATTATAAAACATATCTTAAGCTTGTTCTATAACTGTAATACTACTACTATATTTGGAAGGAGTTGCAGTATAAATAGCTGCTTGATACATAGTGTCTGTAGGTTTTAAATTGTCTACTATAAGCTGTACATATATCTACTTTAGCTTATTAAGTATTTGTCTAAAGTTTTTAATATAATCATTACATTTAAATAATAAAGACTCATTATATACTTTATACATAACTGTATAAGGGTTGAAGCATTCTTCTAATCTACTCATAAGAGTTTTAATCAACATTCTAGTATACATAAAGTTAGTCATTATATGATTAGCTACTTTATTAATTATTAATATATAAATTATATATACAACCTTAATATCTTCAGACTTTGGTTCATTTATAAACAAGTATGTATAGCCTGTTACTGTAGTAGCAGAATTAATCTGGTACTTCCATATCTTGAATCCAGATACATTTTTTAGCTGAGTAATGTTGTGTTTAAAGTGTTTAAAAACATTAGCAAGTTTATAGTAAGTAGAATTTGTTCTACTCATCTGCTCCAAAGATGTAGATGGATTTGGTTCAGTTCTGTTTAATGTGTACATATTACAAGTACTTGGAGAGTCTATTATAAATGTGTAGTATTAATGTGAGATAGTATAGTATATATAACCTCTAAGATTATACACATAACTTAGAATATATATAAAAGGGTTGTAAGTAGCTACTTTGGATCTGATCTTTGTACCTTGCTTCTGTACTTAGGTTACTAGAGCTCAATCCTATATTATTACCTGTTCTGTGTTTCTGAGTAAGGCTCTAACCTTACAGTATAGTCTTATAAAAGTAATATAAGATATTAAGTAGAGAGTGTAAAGTTTATAACTTGTTAGAATGTGAATTCTTAAGTTATTACACAAGTAATAAGAGTGTAGACCCTGATAATAATATGTATTTAGTTAATAAGTCATTTGTTTTTATATTATTTGTCTGTCTGTATGTCTTAAATATCTAATGTATTATTATTTTATATCTAATACTTATTACATATCTGATACATGTCTTATAGTTCTGTGTCTGTTCTGTTTGTATGTGTATTAATCATTTTACTAATACTGTATTGTCTATAATTGTATCATTAATTGTAATACATGTTAATAATAACTAATGAACCTAAGATTAGTACAATAGAAGAACAGGAGTGTATATTCTAGACAGAATGTTGGAACTGAACAGAAGTGTGTATTTTAGACAGAATGTTAGAACTGAACAGAAGTATACATTCTAGACAGAATGTTAGTACTGTGTTCTAAGAGGCAGGACAACACTCAAGTTATAATATAGAGTGTCTAATACAGTTACTTGTTGTCAGCAACAGTGTAGAGGGGACTCAAAGGCTCAGTAAGGGGACCCAGGCTATAACTATCCTACATAACAGAAATATGGAACACAAGTACTAGAACATAGTCAGAACTTGTAGAACAGGCAGAGAGAGTGAGAGTGAGACAAGAGTAGAGTATATAGAGCAAGCCTAAGAGTACAGGACTACCTAGAGTAGACAAGATCAAGACTACAGGACCAGTCTGATCTTATACACCTATATATACTAAACTACACAAGAGTACTTAGAGAGTATGAGCTACTAAGAATGATAAGCCACAAAGAATGAAAGAAAGGAAGGTCAAAGATAAAGGTACAAAGAATGAAGGGATGGACAAAGGGTAAGAGACTATAGAATGAACAAAGAATAAAGGGGTGGTCAAAGGAATAGAATGATGAAGTAAGGAAGGGTAGTAGTAAGAGTTAGTATACATATAGTTTATAGACAGTGCCCCTAAGGGATAGAAGTCCTGAGTTCTAGTACAGAAGGGTGTAGAACCCTTAGAACTGAAGGTAAGAGAGTAGAGAACTGTAACATTACTCCCCCTCTAAAACCAATTGTTCTAATTGGTAAACATTAGGCTCAGTCAGTAGTTTAGGTATAGGTCAGAATGGTAGAGTTTGGAAATCTGTGAGACAGAGTTAACACAGAGCACCCAGATAAAGTCAATAGAAGTCTCAGATTACTTTAGTAGTATGAGTGAGATTCTTAGCAGGTTCCTAAGTATGTTCCTCAACTGAGTATCCCTTCTAGTAGATAAGGAACTTGAGCTTTCTACACACTAGCTTAGTATCTACTATATACTCTACTTTGTATTCCAGTTCAGAACTAATGAGTTCTGGTAGAGGTAGTAGGGGTCTTTGTTACAAAGGAAAACCTAGATTATAGTACTGAGACAGTAGAACCTTGTTAAACACTAGGTGTATATACTTCTATGTTGCTAGAAGTTAGAGTTTGTAGACAGAGGCACTAACCTTCTTTTTAATAACAAAGGGTTTAAAGTGCTTATTGTCCAACTTCTTCATTAGGCAATCTGTGGTCAGGTTAGTAGCTTCTAGTATAACTTTGTCACTAGGCTAGTAATCCTTGGCTGTAAATCTCTTCTGATTATAGTTTTACTTTATAACCTGTACTACCTTTTCTAAAAGAGCTTGTGTGTCTTCCCTAGTCTTGTGTATCTGTTCTGTAAAGTCTGTTACAGATTCAGAACTACTGTTCTAGTTCAGAACTGTCCTCTAGTACAGATGTCTCTTATAATTGAGAAAGAACAGGGACTGTCCTGTTATAGAGTATTACTAGTTATTGTGTACAAATTCTGCTAGGGCTAACTATTCAGACTAATCTAATTACTGATGATTGATGAACATCTGAAGGTAGAGCTCAATCTCCTAATTGACTTGCTCAGTTTGACTGTCAGTCTGTAGGTAATATATAGTAGAAGGGTTCTCTTAAATTCTGAGAAGTGTATATAAGTCCTGTATGAATTTCAACTCAAATTGTGGTTCACAATCATGAATGAGCTTCTAAGGGAGTCTGTGTAACTGGAAGACATAATCCTAATAAATGTGTACTATACCTTCAGAAGTGAGTTCTGTTTGGGTCAGAACTGTATAGACTTGCTTAGAGAATCAGTTGACAATTACACAGATAATGTTGTAACTCTAAGACTCAGGTAGCTTACTAATCAGGTCTACTAAGACTTCTTCCTAAGAGTGATCTAGAATCTAATATAGATGTAAGAGAGTCTGAACCCTTGTCTAGTAGGCTTTAGTCTGTTAGTACATATTATAACTAGTTACATACTTTAGGATTTCCCTCTATATTCCTAGCTACTAATAGTTCTGAGTAATGAGTTCCTGTGTTTTGTGTCAGTCTGAATGTTCTACAGTCAGATTGTTATAATAAGCTCAGACAATGTCCTCCTACAGCTTCTGATTCTTCAGAACATACAGTCAGCCTTTCTAGTAAACCTGTCCATCCTTATCCTCCTCCTAATTCCTAACCTGCTTCTCTAACTACTTTACTATGACCTAGTCCTGTGTGTGTCTTAAAGCTTACTATATACAGGTGACAAAGTCAACATTCTTGGATTCAAGTCAGATCTCTTAGATTGTTTTAGACACAAAACAGGAATTGTCTAGAAGAACAAGATTTTTGTTATTATTCTCCCCCTTTTATGACCTACTTGTCTTGAGAGTAAATCAGCTTTCATCATTTGTGTTCTAGGTTTGTAGGTTAGTACAAAGTTATAGTCTTACAGTTCTAACATCTAGTAGGCTTAGTAGTAGTTAAGCTTCTAAGGTGCCTAGAAGTACTAGAGATTAAGGTGATCACTCTAAATCTTAAACTTTTATACAGTACTAAGGAGATATTGACACTACTCCTCTAGGGAACAGACAATTGTAAGGAGTTCCTTGTTATAGATAGGGTAGTTCTATTCTATTACAGAGAGGGATTCCAATTGGAACACTATTAGACACTACTTTCTATTAATGAACTAGGACAGTACTACTCTATTTGTAAAGTCAGAAGAGTTGGCTTTGACTCAGAACTTGTCTACAACTGTCAGAACTACTAATACAGGCTTACTAGTAATAGCTTGCTTGAGAGACTCAAACACAGACTGTTACTAATCATCCTATTACTAAGGAACATCTTTACTGGTGAGATTGTGAAGGGGCCAGGCAATAGTACTAAAGTCTTGAATAAAGCATTAGTAGTAGTTTGTAAACCTAAGAAATACTTGGATCTGTTTCAGGTTCTAAAATTGTAGCCAATTCCAAACTATAGTTACCTTTGTTAGATCCATACAGACCTCTCCTCTACTAATTACAAAGTCTAGATAATCTACTGACTCCTGTGTAAAAGAGTACTTTGCTTCTCAGAGGAACAGTTTATTATCTTAGAGCTGTTGTAGAACTACTCAGATCAGTTAGTAATAGTGCTCAACTGTCTGGGTAAAGATTAGAATGTTGTCTAGATACACACTAACATACTCTGAGTCAATCAGATCTGTAAGAATGTGATTCATGAATGACTAGAATGTTGTGAGCAAGTTAGTTA
>NW_006760388.1:2813823-2825392 GCF_000271605.1 Fomitiporia mediterranea MF3/22
TTGTATTTACTTTTTTCTACTTTTTCTACTTTTTCTACTTTTCTTACTTTATTTACTTCTAATCCTACAGTGTCTACTGAATCAAAAGTGGTTGTTAAAAAATCTGAGTTATAGCCCTTCAGTACTGTATTCACTGTTAGGTCTCTACAAAATCCTAGAGTATATAGTTAGGGTCTAAGAGTTCTAAGGTGACTTCTAGATTTGTAGAAAAGGCTTCTTACTACAAATCCTGTTTGTTACTCATTATTACTCTAATGACCTGACAGATATACTGTTACTTCTACAGGCAGTCCTTAATTTGGTGCTCTGACTTTCTGTAAGTAAAGTATACTCCTTACTTTCAGGCTTCTCTAATGTCTATTAGAATAGATTGATTGTAAATTACAGGCAGATCAATCTGAGAGCTTAGAACTGTTAGAGCTGAATGTATATACAGGTATTCTGTACAGACTTAATACATCTAAGCTGTAGCTTAGTCAAAGGAAATGGTACACATCTTCTACTTAGTGTAAGTAACTAGTTCTAGTGTCATTCTGAGAATCTTATTAACCAGTTCTAGGTAGAGAGCTTTTTCAAGCATTCTAATAAGAACATTATTAAACCTAAGTACAAATCCTACCTTCTAGGCCAGGATATTGAACTCCTGAAAGAAGGTATTAGTAGAATGTTTGCCCTGTCATAGAGACACAAGCTTGTTCTACACATTATACTTCTTATTCAGATTAATAAATGTTAACATGTATTACAATCAATGATACAATTACAGACGCTACAGTAATGATAAGATGATTAATATGCATATAAACGGAACGGACACAGAACAATGAGACATGTATTGGATACACAATACAAGACATGTATCAGATATGTAATAAGTATCAGATACGAGATAATGATACATTGAATGTCTAAGACATACGGACAAATGAATAACATAAAAGCAAGCAACTTAGTAACTAAATATATATCATTATCAGGGTCTATGCCCTCATTACTTGTGTGATAACCTAAGAATCTGCATTCTAACAGGTTATGAGCCTTGCACTCTCTGCTTAACACCTCACATTACTACTACGAGACTATGCTACACTACTTTGCATTAATACTACAAATCTATGATGGACTCACCAAGTACCTGCAATCTCTATACACTAAACGAAACCGTACCAAACTCATCTACACCTTTGAATAACTCACAAAGGACAAATACAAGTCATTACAAACCTGCCAATGTACCTAAACACTTTGGACACAACATTGTGCAACTAAAAGACACATCTGGATTCAAGATATGGAAGTATTGGATTAATTCTGCTATTGTGGCAACAGGCTATATGCACTTGTTCACAAATGAACCAAAGCCTGAAGACATCAAGGTTGCACACACAATCTATGTATCAATAATTGATAAAGTAGTGGATCATATAATGGCTAACTTTATACATACTGGAACGTCAATTAAAACTCTTATGAGTGGATTAGAAGAACGTTTCAACCCTCATACAGTTATGTGTAAAGCATACAATGAGTCTTCACTATTTAAATACAATGACCATGTTAAAAACTTTAGACAAGTACTTGATAAACTAGAGCAGATATATGCACAGCTAGTAGCAGACAATTTAAAACCTACAGACACTATGTATTGAGTGGCTATCTATGCTGCAACCCCTCCTGAATATAGTGGTACTATTACAGCTATGGAACAAGCTTGAGACATGTTTTACAATGGAAAACCCGAATCCAAGTATCAACCTATCAAGCTGCAAAGACTTATTATAGTACTGTACCAAGCATTTAACAATTTTCACATCAAAAACCCTACACAATACATAAACAACAAGCCTATGATATGCAGACAGGCAAATATGTTTTGTACAAAAGATAAAAAGTATGGAAAGAAGGGAAACAACAAAAATACAAGCAAACTGACCCCTGCATCAAAATGCTTCAATTGCAGCAAATCAGGGCACTTCTCCTGTGATTGCCAGAAGTCACTGACTCAATCAACACTAGATGCCTGAGCCAAAAAGGCTAATCCTTTGGCTAACACAATAGAAGCAACAGAAGCAAAATCCGTACCAGCAGCAACTACACTGCACATGAACACATACATTAAACAGGTGCTAGACATTGAAATGACAGATGTACCAGCCTCTCAGCAGGCAAATACTATTGCAAACACAGACACAAACGACCCATTTACTAACTGGGTATGTTATAATAATATCTCAGACGAAAATAACACACTAATAAATAAATATATCCCTAATACAATCAATATAATTGATTCTGGTGCAACAATTCATGCTACACCATATTACTTTCACCTTACAAACGTACGAAACGTATCCCTGGTAACAGTTACACTCACAAACAAATCAACAGTGACTCTTACAAAGGCCAGAAATATGATTATTAAAATTAAAAGGGGAAATTCAGGAAATACACACAATCCTGTAATTAGCAAAATAATGTTAACACATGTTTATTATCATTCGGATTTGAACTTTTCACTTATAAGTCAAGCATTATTATGCAACAACGGTTTCACATTCATGTTCAAACAAGCAGAATGTATTATTTATTGCAAACAATGTGAAATAGGAACAATTAAACTTGAAAACAACCTATATACATTAAGAAACACTCATTACATGAATTCCATGAGCAGAATCAGTGTTTACAATCTACATAAACGTCTCAGTCATATCAGTTATGATTATATTAAACGTTTATTATGGAACAACACAACAATATTATCTCAAAAGATAACAAACTTTGATGAAAAACAATGTGTTGATTGTATAAAAGCAAACATTGAACAAACAGCACATCCAAAAACAAGATCTTTGGAAATAAGTGCAAACTACAGTAATATAATACATATGGATATAATAGGTCCAATATCCTATGAAGGATATAAGAATATACAATATCTATTAACATTAGTTGATGACACAACATGTTGGGTATCTTTATTAAAATTACAAACGAAAGACAACACATATACTCAGTATGTTCAATGGAGCACAAACATATTTACACAACACAGTATACAAATAAAACAATTGCAAAGCAATAACAATAGAGTATTCTGCAGGAAATTCTTCCAAGAATACTTAATTAGTCAAGGAACAAAATCCAGACTAACAGTAAAGCATACACTGCAACAGAATGGAGTAGCAGAACAAATGCATAAAACAATATTTAATCAAATACATGCCTCTATTACTTTGCAAAACATTCTATTATGCCTATAGGCAGAAGCAGCAATGTTACAGGCATATATTCACAATAGAACTCCTTGAAGAGTAATAGAATATGTAACTCCTTATTATAAACAATACAGACACAATGCTAGTATTGACAACATACACAAATTTGGTCAATACATCATAATATAGAACGAAAACCCATCTAAAATTACAGATAGAGGTTATTACAGACAATGGATAGGTTTTGACAATAATTCAAAAGGTCACATTACATGGCATGATAGAAAAATAACTATTGAACGTAATATACAATTTCTCAACACAAAACCTTCACAAATTGAAGGGGACTTGGAAAACATCCAAGAAAACAAGTTAGATATCAAGGAAAACGACAACAAATCCGAGTCCAAAGGACCTAGTGACAGAGACAAATACTGCTGCCAAGTACACAAACAAGGACAGACACATGTTGAAACAAAATCCAAAGGAAACAAGATAGGATTGGATGTTCTGGAAACTCAAACAAAAGCTCCCTGAGTAATCAAACGTCTTTGACACGTTTCTCCTGGATGTAACAACCCAAACTATTGCTCTGAAACGGCTCCTCATTTACAACAGGACCTTGGTGCATCCACAGAGGATGAAGCAATGCTCTCAGAGAAAGCAAATCACCAACAGAAAATACAAAATATGTGGAAGTTAGTAGAAAACACACAATACAACGAATCTGATCAAGAATCAGACGAAACTACACAACTAAGACACTCTACTCGAAAGTGCAAAATTACAGAACGTTTGGGTGAAACGAATTTACTTAGTAAATGCTCAAAAGGTCTATCATATGTTGACAAAACAAATATTATGATTTATCTTAACGAATTTAATGAACTACATACAGAAATAATGACAGATCCATTATCATATAAAGAAGCAATCAATAGAAGTGATTGTGAGCTTTGGAATAAAGTTATGGACGACAAAGTACAACAATTAATACAATCCAATACTTGGGAGACAGTATATCCTCCTAATAATGCAAATGTTATTGGAACACAATTTGTATATAAAACGAAACGTCTAGCAGATAATTCTATTGAAAAACAGAAAGCTAGATTAGTTGTACAAGGAATATTTCAACAAGACAGCAAAGATTATTATAATAATAATCTATTTGCACCCACTGCACACATATCTTCAATAAGACTTGCTATTGTATAGGGATGTTCAAAGAACTATGAGATACATCAAATAGATGTTAAATCTGCATACTTAAATGGAGAACTAGAAAACGACGAAATAATATTTATTAAACCTCCACCAAGTGATTTAATAAAGTTAAAACCTGGACAAGTATTACAATTGTACAAAGCATTATACAGTTTAAAACAAGCTGGACAACAATGGTATAAAACTCTATACCAAATACTTAATACAATTGGTTTTACACAATCAGAATACGACTTTGCAGTATTCTATGCAAAGAAGAACAAACATACAGTTGCAATACTATTAGTTCACATCAATGATATAACTATTGTTGCACAGAGTAATAATATTATCAATATGATTAAAAACTCTCTACAATCACATATAGAAATTACGGACAGAGGCGAATTACATTGGTTACTAGGCATAGAAATCAAACACAATAGAAACGAACGAACGATAATGATGAGACAAAGACATTATATTGAAAACGTATTGCTTCAATATAACTTGCAAAACAATAGGAATTTACAAACACCTATGTAACCAAATACTCAATTAGTTACAGACAATAATCTACCAGAGGATGAACACGCATTTATGTCCAAGATACTGTATATGAATATGGTCGGATCCTTGCAATATATTGTGGATTGTACACAACCAGACATAGCATTTATAACATCCCAACTTGCAAAACATTTAAAACACCCAAGCATGTTACATTACAATGCTGTACTGCATTGCATACAATACTTGAAGGGGACCAAAGACAAATGGTTAATCTTCAGACGAGGAAATCATAATAATATCACTGGTTATACAGATGTAGACAGAATGATGCAAGAAAATAATAAAGCAATATCTGGATACACATTCTTCTTAGGAGAATTGCTCATATCTTGGTCAAGTAAAGGACAGAAACTAGTATCCTTATCTATGTACGAAGCAGAAATAATAGTGCTATCAAATGGAATACAAGAAGCTATAGCATTACAATACCTAGCAGATGAGATACTGCAGATCTCTGATGCACCTACAAATATTTATTGTGATAACCAAGTAGTAATTAAATCTATAGAAGCAGACGAAACAAAATACTCAACAAGAACCAAGCATATTGGCTTACAATGCAATTTTATTAAGTGTTATGTTGAGGAACAACTTATTAATATTAAGTATGTTCAAACGGACAATCAAAGGGCAGATATCCTAACTAAATCATTACATGTTCTAAAGATCAAACACCTTACAGACTTAATAGGTCTTGTAAATGTTTGAAGGGGACTGTTAACATGTATTATGATCAATGATACAATTACGGACACTACAGTAATGATAAGATGATTAATACACATATAAACGGAACAGACACAGAACAATGAGACATGTATCAGATACACAATACAAGACATGTATTGGATACACAATAAGTATCAGATACAAGATAATGATACATTGGATGTCTAAGACATACGGACGAATGAATAACATAAAAGTGAGCAACTTAGTAACTAAATATATATCATTATCAGGGTCTACGCCCTCATTACTTGTGTGATAACCTAAGAATCCACATTCTAACAATAAAGGAAGTATAAAGCTGTCTCATGAATTCCAAATACAACTTATTGTTCTGAAGTCAGATTAGGCTTCTAATCTAATGTCCTTTAATCCAGTTCTAGGCCTAGGTGGCTGTATTGCCTTCCTTCATAAAGGAGAGGACAAATAGAATACAATTAAGATCTAAGGATAGATTAGTTGAAGTAGTAACTATGTATAGTTTAACTTAGTACTAGAAGTTCTTAAAGTACTACCTATTAAAGTCTGAAGGGTAGGCTATATGTACTTTCTTTCCAGAAGAGGTTGTGACTTCTAGAACAACCAGAACAGGCTCTAAAGGGGCTAGAGGCATGTAGTTAGTAAAGGCTTCTTAGATAGAGGTCTGTATGTATTAAGCTAGTTCTACTTGTAACTACTAATCTAGTAGGACAGTAGGGGTGGCAGTCAGTATAGGAGGGTCCATGTTTACACTACAAAGGAATTAGTACTAAACTAAAAGGGGTAATGAATAGAAGAAGGGTGGCAAAAGTTTAAAAGGGTTTAAAAAGTTTAAAATTTAAAAATGTAAAAGGGTTAGGACAAAGAAAAGAGATTAACATAATAGTAATGTAAGGATTTGATTTACTAGTTTGTATTTTATTATTACTACATTACTGATTGTAAGATATACTCACTTTACTAGTCCTAATCCTTAGGAATAGTAACAGAATAGAGTATAGAGGGTAAGACTTGTAGACTTGTAGAGTGAGAGGGTAGAGGAGTCCTACTTTAGTCAAGCTACAAGTGTAGCCTAGTAGATTAGTAGTAGAGTACTTTCAAGTACTAGGTAACTTAAGTTGATAAAACTATCTTTTGAGGGCCAAACTGGCCTCCTTATATACCTTTTACTAGAGTAATGTTACTCTAGTAACTTTAGTAACTCCCTTTACTAGTTGTTCCTATAAAGTGGAGCTGGCTAATCCTTTAGACTGTATACTATACTGGTTTGTGTCTTCTATTAATCTGCTAACACTAGTTTGTGTCTTCTTGTATCCTAGATTAATCTTCTAATGACTCCTTTACTGTATTGTTATGTCTTCTATACTTCCTCTTATACTTCTAATGACTCCTTATGAGTCCTCCTAACTAGTTATACTGTGTAAGCTGTGTAATACTTTTCCTATGAAGTAGAGCTCTCTATTGTTCTTATGACTCTGTCTGACTCAACCTGTACTTCCTGTACACTAGTTTGTAATACACTTTCTCATAAGGTAGAGTATTATGACTTCTAATGACTCCTTATAACTTCTGTAATATAAAAGGCTGTACTTCTGTACTGCCCCTAGAACTTACAACCAAAGTTCTAGACTGTCTTATGTACACTCTAGAACTGACAACTAATGTTCTAGATCTTTCCCTAAGTCTTCTTTAATAGACTTAGTTTAGGAGACAATTATCCTTATTAACTTCTAGCCTTATCTTTATACTTCTGTATTCAATCATAGAACTTACAACCAAAGTTCTAGGTTGTCTCATGTATTCCTCATGTTGTTCTCATGTAGTCCTCATGTTTATGACTTTATTACTTTCCTATCTATATAAGTAAAGTGTATAAAGGAGACTACTTTCCTATAGTCTCTCCTCAGAGCTCTCAGTTCCCTTTCCTTCACTAGTACTAGTCCTCCTCAAGTATAGAGCTTCAGAGTATTGGCTCTGACTCTTTACTAGCTTTAATAGTCCTTTGTCTTTGTACAAAGCATTCCTAGCTAGCTATATAGTTTCTCTCTTAGTAAGTATAATATTTTCCTTTTATCTCTTCAGGTTTTCTCCTAGTCTTTTCCTTTATACTTCTTACTCTGGACACTATACTCTTTCCAGATCCCCTCTCTATACAAGTATTCTAAATGACTTGTCTTTAGTTAAGGTTATCAAGTAATACTGTACTAGAGTATGTGTTTAACCTTAGAGAGATAAAGACCTTGTTCTTAGGTTTTTTTACCTTTTCCTAACTGACTTAGTACCTACTCCTTCCTGTCCCCTCTCTCTACTAATGGATTGATCACCCATTAGTAATGATTAGAGGTTAATAATACTAAGCTGGAGTTCTTACTAAGTAGGACAATAAAGGTAGCCTAGTTAATCTGGCCAATCTTTAGACTTGTAACTAATAGGGTTTTGTATATAAACTACTTAGTCCCAAGTCTTGAGTTAAGCTTTTCCAAACTTAGTTACTGTATTTTACAATTCCTTACACTGATTGTGTCAGATTATTATACAGTAGGACTCACAAGCACATATATTCTCATTATAGTTAGTTACACTTCCTCCTTATGTATCTACATGTGTATACCCTTATAAAAGACAGTATTGACTACTAGGTAAAGGGAATTCTTTTCCCCTGACCCCTTACTTGAGTACTAGGTTATCCTAGTCAGTAGTTGAGTAAACTAAGGGCAATTAGAATTCTCTTGTGAGGAACAGTAAGTTTCCTTACATATTTTTGACTGTACCCACCTAGCACTGAAACCTCTTACTGGATGCTGAGGAACCAAAGGGTCTGATCAACCCTAGGTCTCCCTCATTGTCTAGTACCCCTCAGGAATTTTAGTGAGTAAAGTTACAATTTTCGAGTAGAAACAGAGACTACTTACTAGATTAGCTCTCAGTAGGTTCACAATACTTCAGAATACTGTAGAACACTTCTGGAACACATTAACACATATTAATATGGACCAGCACTAAATATGCTAGAGGTTTGCATCAATCAGATGGGTTGAGAACTAGGTATCTGTGACAGTAAAAAGGAACAAACAGGTGCATATTGAGTTTACAGGCAATAGACAACAAGATTATCTATTGGATATTGATTACAATGTAGCTACCAAGCCTTGACAAACGATTCCTAGAGGGTACCCAAGTCTGGATATTAATACTAACATGCTAGGATGTAAGTCCTTGTCCCTTGTAAGCTAGAGGCAACCTAATGAACCTATACTAGGTGATAAGTCCTTGTCTACACAAGGCTGGAGGCACCCTAATGAACTAGTACATACTAATAACATAGAACTAAGGTATGTAACTGTACTAGCACATATAGTTAGACAAACACACACTGTAGAGCAAACACTAGCAAGTATTAACCTTACTAGGCTCAAAGAAATAGTAAATAGTAGTACAGAGAGTGGAAACGTTTAGGCAATTGGATTTGAGGATTTGTCCAATTGAGTACAGAAGGTTGAGTTTGAGGATTCAACTCACTGAGTACAGGCAATTGAGCTTGAGGATTTGCTTGATTGATTTCAGGCTACCAAGTTTGAGGATTCACTTGATAGAGAACAGGCAATTTGGTTTGAGGATTCACCAAGTCAATATAGAGAGCTAACAGCAAGCATTGAGGAATTTGTAAGCTAGTACAAGAGTTACAGAGTGTATATAGTTAGTATTAGTGAGAGTATGGATGAGTATCTAGTGAGTACACTTACTTCAGAACAGAAACACATTGACAACAGTAATGTAGAGGGTAATAAGACATCTAAGACCCTTTTAGACAGTGAAGAAAGTAGCCAGGACTTGAAGGACAAGAGTAACAGACAAGGCTAGGAGAGCCAGGCATCAGAATTACAGAGATTCAATGAGGAACAAGATTTCCAGAAGGCAAGTAAGACCTTCAGACACATTGTAAGAGCTAGAGCAATTGAGATAGACATAGGACATGTCAGCCCATTCTACAGTTTGATAGACATTAAAGATTTGAATAAGAGAACATACAAGTTCAATAGAATGTATCAGGAAGAGGAGAAAGCAACTCCTTCATCAAACAAGAGCAGACTCAATAGTATAGTAACAGAAAAGTATAAAACACTTCAGGCAGGCTACAGAACAAAAGCCAGACATACTATAGTACTTACAGACAGTAGAGATCATAACTATCAATCTAAGAGTGTAGAAGAAACACTCAAGAGTCTAGACAAATGATTGTATTCACAGAAAGCAAAAGGAAAGTACAAAGCAAAAGGAATATACAAAGTATAAAGAACAGAATAAAAACCAGAACTGCCAGGCATTCAATACAATTGTGAAATCGATTCATACTATCCAAGCAAAACAGACATTGTATTGACAGAACAGTACTTTAAGGATAGCAAAAGTGAACACAAATTGGAACTACAAGGATCAGTACTTGATCCAGAGGGTGAAAATCAAGCATACACCTACAAAATCAAGTGTTTAACCTTATACATGGTAGATATTGACTACACATTACACAGGAGCAATGTACAGGACTACTACAATAGATACAACACTCTAGCCAGGTCCAGGAATAAGAGAGAAAGTGAAATACCTGGATATATACAGTCTTAAATAAAAACATTAAGTGTTTCAGAACATCAGAGTATCCCTTACAAAAATAAAAGGAACAAACAATCCCATAGCAATACTTTGTAATTGAAAGCAGTCCCAGGTAAGGTATACACTAGTGGTATTAGTGAGAACAATATTGATTCAGAGTGTAGCAAACTATACAGTTCAAAGCTACATATTAAGTGTAGCAAGTATAAGAATAGCTCAAGTAGTAGTTCAAGAATGAACAATAGACACAGGCATAGCAAAGCACCAAATATTGTTCAGAAAGGCAGATTTGCATCAGTAAGACCTTCAGAGAGCCTAGTAAAGAATAGCTACACATACAGAGTAATACAGAGCTCTAGGATATAGAGAAAGGGAAATTTTGACTCAGGATCAGACTCAGACAGTAATAATTCAGATTCCTCTTCATCCAATGACTACAATTGAAGTAATGCTTTATTCAAACTGTCAGACATTGATTTGAGTAATACAGAAGCTACTAAGAAGCACAAGAAACACTTGAGGAAGAAACAGAACAAAGAACTCCTCAAATTGAAGATACAGATGTGTAGTGTAGAACTAATAGCTCCTACAGTATACTCAGGTGAACCAGACTTGCAAAAGTATACAAAGTTTGTTATTGAAGTCAATCAGTACATGAAACAATCAGGACTTCAACATTTCCCTAAGAGTCAAGTAGGGATAATGTTAGGTTTTATTAAGGGAAAAGTAATGAATTTCTATTTGCAAAAGATTGCAAACCATGAGCATAGATAGACACTTGCTCAATTCTTTAGAGGACTAATAGACTTTTGTTTCCCTTCCAACTTTACTGAAATACTGTAGAAAGAGTTCAACACTTTGAAACAAGGCAATAGGAATGTTCAGGATTATTTGTACAATCTAGAGATGAAAGCTACAAATCTAGAAGACATTTCTCAGCAAGATTTGACTAGACAGGCATGGTATAGATTGAATTCCAAGTACTAGAGGCAATTACAATTAGATTACTTAAATCCAAACACTGTAGATTACTCAATCTTCAAGGATAGGCTTGAAAGCATTGAGAAAGCAAATGAATCCATAAGAATCAAATGGCACATAGATTCTAGACATCAATTCCATCTGTAAGGACACAGTAATGATTCTCAGAGTGATTATTTGTATACAGACAGTTCTGATAATTCAGGAAACAATCAATTCACTCTACAGGATAGTGAAAGTAATGATTCAGACCACAGTGACTCTAGTCAGGA
>NW_006760388.1:2825412-2860860 GCF_000271605.1 Fomitiporia mediterranea MF3/22
TCCTCAAATTGAAGATACAGATGTGTAGTGTAGAACTAATAGCTCCTACAGTATACTCAGGTGAACCAGACTTGCAAAAGTATACAAAGTTTGTTATTGAAGTCAATCAGTACATGAAACAATCAGGACTTCAACATTTCCCTAAGAGTCAAGTAGGGATAATGTTAGGTTTTATTAAGGGAAAAGTAATGAATTTCTATTTGCAAAAGATTGCAAACCATGAGCATAGATAGACACTTGCTCAATTCTTTAGAGGACTAATAGACTTTTGTTTCCCTTCCAACTTTACTGAAATACTGTAGAAAGAGTTCAACACTTTGAAACAAGGCAATAGGAATGTTCAGGATTATTTGTACAATCTAGAGATGAAAGCTACAAATCTAGAAGACATTTCTCAGCAAGATTTGACTAGACAGGCATGGTATAGATTGAATTCCAAGTACTAGAGGCAATTACAATTAGATTACTTAAATCCAAACACTGTAGATTACTCAATCTTCAAGGATAGGCTTGAAAGCATTGAGAAAGCAAATGAATCCATAAGAATCAAATGGCACATAGATTCTAGACATCAATTCCATCTGTAAGGACACAGTAATGATTCTCAGAGTGATTATTTGTATACAGACAGTTCTGATAATTCAGGAAACAATCAATTCACTCTATAGGATAGTGAAAGCAATGATTCAGATTACAGTGACTCTAGTCAGGATACTATACATACAAGTAGTGCAAACACTAAAGGAAAGGCCAGACAATTGTATTATTCATTGAGGAACAATGACTAGCATGAAAGTAAGACAGAAAACAATCACAGGACATATGTTACAGGTTTCAAACATTATTCCCAATCAAAATTGGACAAAATGAGAGTGAAAGGACTATGTTTCATTTGTGAACAAGATGACCACTTAGCCAGGAATTGTCCTACTCACAATACAATCAGATTGAACAACACACAGGATGATAGTTCATCATCTAGTAATGTCAGTATTAGTTACACTACTTTAGATAAGTTAGCAGACAACTTGGACAGTAAGAAATACATAGAATTAGAGTTGATTACAGACTATGACACAGATTCTTACATATCTAGCAGCAATATACATGTTTTATTAATTTGGATACTTTGTGAAGGCACTACTGAGGATTTAGTAATGGAACAAGAGAGTTCTACAATAGAACACAGGTTCAGGCATGCAAACAATGCATTTGAAAGGGCAAATTCAGTACATTTGAGACTCTATAAGACTACAGCACTTAGGCATTGTACTACAGGCATTCAGTACAGGAATAAACATTGTAGGAAGTCTAAACATTGAGATAGACAATTGTATAGTGTATACAATAACATTTTACACTCAAAAGCACAGGCATACAGTGTAGAAAGGATTCTACAAGACTACAGATATGTATAGCACATGGAAAGGACTAGGAAACACACATACAACCATTGTTTCAAGGATTCTAAGATGCTACAGGTATAAGGCAATACATATATGGACACTTTAGAGACACTACTACTAATTCTTAGAGCCACAAATCGAAACAATGCTCTTAAGAAATATAGGTTGTTCACAGACAACAGGAATGTGTACCAGGACATTAGGAAAGGACCTGAGAATGTTAGAAGATTGGAATATAACCAGCCAGATAGTATTATGGTTTACAAGGTGATGTAAAGAGTAAACTGTACAAGTAGGACAATCTATCAAGCATTACTAGACTATAAAATATGACTACTCTTGGATACTAAGAAATATTTCAATCTAAACAATTCACACAGGTATTCTACTAAGTTAGAAGGCTACATTACACATTGGAAGACAGACATCAGTACATTGAGTAAGGAAAAGTGTATATACATTGAGAATACAATGATACTGCTCCAGAATAAGTATCAGGCATGGAGATACATTGACAGTGATAGAAAGACACAGACATATACATACACAGTTGATTCTATTCAGTACAGGAAGAGATACAGGATTAGTATTGAGTACTACAAAGGAACTATGTCAGTTAACATTGGAACACACATTTCTATCTTCAGGATTGAAGAAACAGTCAGTAATGAGCACAATCAAAGTAATTCACATAGAACAATGTTCTATAAGGTACAATTGGATGTTATACTACAAAACTATTCAGTTCATGACAAAGAATTGTTCAGAAACGTCAGAACCAGCTTAGACTACAAGGATATATTGTACAGAACACAGTTTCAGGAGAACATAAGGTATTACATTGTGAAATACACCTTCAGACAGTCAGGATTCATTAGAATAGACTCAGGACACTCTATCAGACGTATTATAGACATTGCAGGCACTCAAATGGATGTGCTAGTGTGTATATACTCAGGATACATAGTAAGAATCAAGATATTCAAGCTACAGGATAACAATTACAATCTACAGGATGTAAAACTACTACAATCTATACACTACAATGATAGTAAGACACTACTGAGATTAGGAGACAATATGCATTGTATGGAACAAAGTACAGAAGTTCAGAGGGCAACTTCAAGCTAGAGAACAGGTTCAGAACCCAGACAATCTGCTCAATCCACTCAATCTGCTCAAACAGATTATCACACTACTTCAAGGGAAAGTAAAGGCAATATGTATACACTCAGTAAATATCAGAGTAATAGTGAATTAGCAATGATTGATCAGACTATTTGAGCATTCAGGTATAATACTTTAATGATACAGAAGGAAATAGAGCATCAGGAAGCTCAAGGACATCTATTAAACAATGATACAGTTCAATCTACTCTAGGAATGAGTAGTTACAATCAGTTCAAAGTACAAAAACACACAGAAGACCTCTCCAGACACTCTAGAAAGGTTTCAGGACAGTACCAGATGTTTTACACTGAAAATGAAGTCATATTTTGACAAGAGGGCAAGAGGCACACACATTATATTGTATACACACTCTTTAAGCATACAATCATGTTTGAACATACAATTTTCTTACTTGAATTACTACAAAACAATTTTGTGAAGGACTTTACAGGACCAGACAGTATCAGTACTACAGGAAACAGGACACACAACAGGTACACAAGGAAAGAATACATTAGTATAAGGACAAGGACACAGAAAGACAGGAAGTCAATGCTAGAACACATTGATCCACACATGGATTTACTAAATGAACAGAGAATTGGTAGCATACACTCAGGACTTCAGGCAGTGCTACTGTGCATACAGACAGGACATTTCATTGAGACATATATGGAACAATACAGCATACAGACAGTTACAGTATTCAGGAAAGTAGAGAACACTACTTGGACACAGTGTGATAGAACATCACACTATGAGACATTGAAAGTATACTCAGACGATTCAGGAATCGAATCAATTGACTTACAAAGACACAAACGAGTTGAGACACAAGGAAACAGTATGAGAACACAGTAGGACATTCATCACACACTGAGATACTGTGTATATAAACACATATCTAGTGATATTAGGCTCATACCTTACAATTTTATTGAATTTGAGACAATATTTTCATTCAAGGACAGATATTACACTCTAGGTTACACTCTACAATTAGTATTTAGACATCAGGCTTAACAGGATATCCAGTTTTGCATCACAGTTGGTTATTGCAAGCAAAAGAGTACACATTTGGAGATATTCTACCCATACAAGTATAAGGCACTACATTTGCAGGAACTAGTCTATTGGAAAAATTGAGGACATAGCAGAGGAATTTTGGAATACATCTCTACTATCCATTATTACATTACTATTCTATAGGAACAAGAATTTGCACAAGGACAGTTAGAAGCCATAATGCTAATCCATTCTATTGAGGAAGAAGGTTATAGCTTTGTTGATCAGGGATTTACCTCCACACTTCCTGAAGACACAGGAGAAGAGAATATTTGTAATTACCATGCTGCCAGAATTTCCACTTCCATACATATTAATCTATACTGTGTGTCTCAGAATACTCAACCACTAAAACACTATATCTCCCCAGGAACTCTACTGATTCTCTTTGAAAAGTGTTGTATCAATAGTAACAATCAAGAGGCAACTTTTCTACTAATTGACTATATGGTAATATTGACTATGTTTAATTCTATTAACGTTTTATCTAGTTTTACATAGTTCAGAACCATACTACTCACTGTCCAGAACACCACCACTGTCTTAATACACACTGGATCGACTTTGGATCAGTTCAGAGAGGCAGTAATACATTATGAGAATGTTTCCCATATGTATGGGCAAGGTATTTCTTTATTTACTTGTTACTAACTGTTACTTTAAATAAGTTCTCCACCTTTTCTACTGATTTTTAGCATTTAGGACTAAATGCTAGAGGGCAAGTGTAAGGATTTGATTTACTGGTTCGTATTTTATTATCACTACATTGCTGATTGTATCAGATCATTGTACAGTAGGACCCACAAGTACATATATTCTCATTGTAGTTAGTTACACTTCCTCCTCATGTATCTACACGTGTATACCTCTATAAAAGACAGTATTGACCACTGGGTAAAGGGAATTCTTTTCCCCTAACCCCTTGCTCAAGTACTAGGTTATCCCAGTCAGTAGTTGAGTGAACTAAGGGCGATTAGAATTCTCTTGTGAGGAACAGTGAGTTTCCTTACAAGTAAGTACTAATACTCAAAACATAGGAGAGTTGTAGGGTGGTAATAGGGAGTCTTAATCTGATGTCAGCAACAGTATAGAGGGGACCCAAAGGCTCAGTAAGGGGACCTAGGCTACAACTATTCTATACAACAGAAATACAGAATGTAAGTACTAGAACATAGTCAGAACTTGTAGAACAGGCAGAGAGAGAGAGTAAGACAAGAGTAGAGTATATAGAGTAAGTCTAAGAGTACAGGACTACCTAGAGTAGACAAGATCAAGACTACAGGACTAGTCTGATCTTGTACACCTATATATACTAAACTATACAAGAGTACTTAAGGAGTATGAGCTACTAAGAATGATAAGCTATAAAGAATAAAAGAAAGGAAGGTCAAAGATAAAGGTACAAAGAATGAAGGGATGGACAAAGAGTAAGAGACTATAGAATGAACAAAGAATGAAGGGGTGGTCAAAGGAATGGAATGATGAAGTAAGAAAGGGTAGTAGTAAGAGTTAGTACACATATAGTCTATAGACAGTACCCCTGAGGGACAGAAGTCCTAAGTTCTGGTACAGAAGGGTGCAGAACCCTCAGAACTGAAGGTACAAGAGTAGAGAATTGTAACAAGAGAACTGTAACACTTGTAATACAGTACTAGTTCAGGAATGATAGAGTGTTACTAGTAATACTATATACAGTTTGATAGACTGAAGGTGTAGTAGCTTGTCCTAATGTTAAGGTCCTACTTCCTCTAGTAACAATTTCTCAGTTATACAATCCTCCTCCTCTCCTTCTTTGTTACTAACTAAAGTACTTTACTGTTCTAAAGATGTTTCTACAGTTTCTACAATGTTAGATTTAGTACTTCTAGTTGTTAGACTATTAGAAGCTTTATAGTATGACTGGATTCTAACAGAACAGTATAGTACTAGTACTAGTATTAATTAGAATGGTCTAGTATTACAGGCTTAATGTTAGAATGTGAATTCTTAGTGTTAGTATGTTAAGGTTACAAATTTCCCTTAATAATAGAGAACATTACTTTATAGGTTTTATACTCAAAGAGGGTTGTAAGAGGAGATTACACAAGTAGGGGTTTAGTAGACTCTACTCATTGTGTGTGAGTGTTTGTAACTTTGATTATAATATAATAAGCTTCCTTCATTAGGAAAACATTAAAATAGACTTACAATATATAGTAGTAAAGTAATATATAATACTATATAGTTGTATATTGTTAAATTGTACATAGTTAAATAGTAATATATAGTTTAATTGTTGTGTGTAGTTGTTTATATTTGTTTAGAACTGTATAACTGTATAACTGTATAGTAATATTATTGTATAACATAGAATTACAACCTATATTTATATATAATACTGTATAGTTAGATAGTATATATAGTAATATATAATATGTAGTAATATATAATATAATATTGTAGTATTGTTACTAATAGTTGTATATAAGAAGATATAAGATATGTAGTAATTATATAATTCTTTATATTATATTAGTTAAAAGCTTATATACTAATTATACAAGAATACTATATATTAATAACTGAGCTAACAAATAATCTAATAGTCTAGTAGTATGTTCCTTAATTAATATAAGATGAAAGGAGTGTGAAACAGAAAAGAGAGTCAACTCCTTTTATCTTAACTTTATCTAAGAGGTTCAGAGTTTGACTCTCTATTAGACTAACTTTCTATAAACTATTCCTTTTCTAGTTTAAGTATACTAATTATATTAATTTAGACTCATACCTAATAGCTGTCTATTTCCTGTACTTGAGAACACTTATATAGAAGGAAACAGGGAAAACAAGGCAAAATTAAGATCCAACTTTCAAAGTCTAATTAAGTTAAAAGGATTGTATATTATTCTTTATATATCTTGAATGTATAAGTCTACTCTATAGCTTACAATAGTTTCTATACTGTTCTGTACCTCTCCTAGTACAGAACCACATTTCTGAACCTAGACCTTCTCTCAAGCCTAGACCTTCTTAGTATAGACTCTAGAGTCACACACATTTCCTCTTTTATCTTTATACTATGTTTCCTTATTGTCTAAGTTACATACTCTTTATTCTTAAGTGTATACACTCTCCTTTTTATCTTTTGTATTGTTTTCCCCTTTAGGTATGAGCCACCTTTGTTTCATTTCTAGTATATATAGTTTTAATCTTTCACCTTTATTATACTAGTTCTTATTCCTAACTATAACAAAGGTGAGTTCTTACATATATATAAACTAGTTCTTATTTCTAACTGTAACAAAGATACCTTTGTCCTGTCAGTGTTCTGTGTGTGTTAGCAAACCTGGAACTTAATAGAACTTATTTGTAACAGTGTTTAGTACTTTCCTAGTACTGTTCTACTTTTTTTTTAATATTAATAAAGTAGTCTTTGTTGTACTACATGTTAGTAAGGTTCTCCTAACCTTCCTAAATGTTTTCTACTGTTAGTAAGGTTCTCTCAGTCTTCCTAAACACTCTCTACTATTAGTAAGACTCTCTAGCCTTCCTAAACACACTACTATAGTCTTAAAGTAAGTTTGACTCTCTTTCTAACTATATATAACTAGGTCTTGTTTCCTCTAGTACTAAGTATCTTTAGAAGCTACTATAGTTGCCTCTCTGTTAACTAGAGAAGCTGTATTTACTTCCTCTACACTACTACTATCTATAGTAACTCTAAGTTCAGATTCAGTAAGTAGCTCAGACCTCTTATAACTAGAAAGTAATACAAGTAAGTTATCTACCCTAAACTATTAGAAGGCTATAATGTTCTATACTATATTTGCTAAAGTCTAAGTGGTTTAGGAAAGTATAATAAAGCTTCTAATACTGACTCTAAGTAACTTAACACTATACACTCTCTAGTTATAAATCTCTGTGTTTTGTAAGTATACATTTACTAAATCTGTCCTTACAACCTATATAGTTATAGTTATAATAGAATGTTTATAAGACAGTAGACTGTACTAGTAGTACAAGTATGACTAGCCTAAACTTGAAGGGCTTACACTAGACACATTCTATTAGAAGCTTTAGTGTAAAATACTCTTTATAAACTAGATAGTACAAACCTAGAACAAACTACTAGTAATATAGTAAGATAGTTATAACTTCTAGAAATAGTAGCTATAGGTTACTAGGATCAACTTTAGTCTTTCAGAAGATTGGTACCTTAATCCTAATAGGCTTTACAAACTTCTTAAAACTAACTTACACCTGGACCTCTAGTTTAAGCTTTGTTTCACACTCATAAATTTAGTTCTAACACATTCTAAGTAGCTTATAATATATACAGAAAGGTTGTATATAGTAACCTTAGTAAATAGTCAGATCCCTAATTCTGTAGATTATCTCCTAACTCTAGAACCAGTCCTGGGAAAAGAAGTAACAGATTGTACTAGACTCTATAAGTAGGTAGAATATGTGTATAAATTGGTAGAACAGTTAGAAGCAGACTATACAAAGGTTTGTAATAGTGTAGAAGTAATACTCATAGTAGAACAGGCCTGGAAGAAGGATTAGGAGAAGTAGTGTATAAGAAAGGTTATCCTTACAATAGCTAGTCTAAAGACTGTCTTAGGAAGTACTACAAAGTGTATTAACTTATTCTATACAGAGTACTAGCTTCTGATAAAGAACCAGGAATGTTTCTAATACTATAAACCCTTTGTAAATCATAGAGAGGACAGTTGTCTAACAGGTCTATCTAAACTAGAAAACATAGTCCTTATTATAGAAGTGTATATTAAGTCCTTATGTTTAAAGCAGAAGTCTGTTACTCCTGTATAAACAGAGTAGTTTATAGTACTAGAACTTATAAGTAGAGATGAATCTGAGTATGTTCTAATTTCTGACTCCCTCCTATTTCTAAACTATTGTATCCTTGTAGAAGGTAGTTCTACTCTGATTCAGATCCAACCTATAATTGACTCTAATTGTTTTACAGTTCTGATTAATAAGAAACTAGTGTTCTAAATGTGTTTTAAGTAATTCCTACTTAAGAAACACATTATTATGACTCTGACAATCAAATCAGTAAAAGAGTCAGGGAAACATATTACAGAGTAGGTAAAGTTACAAGTATAGTTAGTAGATTAGAAATGGATATTAAAGGTTGTAAAGGCTTGTATAGTTAATAACTTGTACAATAAAATGATTCTTAGTACACTCTTTCTCTAAAAGAATTAGATTATTATTAACATAGAAAGCTAGACAGTTATCCTAAAGGATTCTAACTATAATCTGATAAAAGCAGAAATTGTAGAACCAGTTTGTACTCTACAGCCAACTTACAGAACTCTAGAGTCTATACTAACTTTGACTATAACTGTTTAGAAGTATATAGAAACCCTAACTAAGTTAGAGAGACTTGAGACATTAAATAGGAAACTAAAGTAACAGTATTAGGACTGCTTCCTAGACACTATACTACTAGTTGTAGAGCTTCCTAAAGGTATTACTCATAAAATACAGTTTAAGGATCCCTCTAAGGTAGTAGCTATACAATCTTACACTTGTCTACAAAAATACTGGAAGGCTTAGTACACACTCATTAATTAGTATACTTAGGTAGGTTGTTTGTACAGGTTAGAAAGCCTGTATGTATCACCTGTATTCCTTATCCTAAAGGCAGATCCTATAGATCTCTTACAAATAGTATACAATTATTAGACACTAAACAGTAATACAATTTATAATCATACTCTACTTCCTTACATTAATAAGATTATAAATAACACTATCTGAGAACACATATATACTAAGATTGACATAACTAATGTGTTCTTCCAAACACATATAAACCTGGAACATATTCTGCTCACTATAATTAGTACTCTGTTTAGACTGTACAAATAGACAGTCATACTAATAGGACTATATAATATACTAGCTACACAATAACAGTAGGTTACAAAGGTACTAGAGTATCTTATTAGGAAAATTTGTTATGTCTACTTAGATAATATTATTATCTAGTTAGAGTCTAAGGTAGAACACATTAGAAATATTAGAAAGGTTATACAAGTACTCTGTAACAAAGGACTTATCTGTTTACAGAAGAACACTAAGCTATTCTACACAGAGGTTAAGTTCCTTAAGCACCTGATTACTGTAAAGGGGGTGGAAGCAGACCTGGACAAGGTCAAGCACATCCTACAATAGTTATAGTCTTAGAGAGTAAAGAATGTTTGTAAGTTCTTTAGACTGTTATACTATATTACAGTATACTTTCTACACTTAATAGAGTACACAGTAGTTCTTTCCCTGTTTACAAGTAAGGATTGTAACAAGGTTTTTCTGGAATAGAAACCAGAACATTAGTAGGCCTTTAAAGCTATTAAGTCAATTGTTACTAGTAGAGAGTGCCTTACTACTGTAGACTATGACTTAGGTGAGCAAATCTACATAACTACAGATGTGAGTGACTCTAAGACTAGAGCAGTTCTTAGTGTCAGATCCTTATAGAAAACTACAAAACCTGTAGTATTTGAGTCTAAGTAATATAATAGTATATAGTACAACTATCTAGTATACAAGTAGGAACTCCTTACAATTGTTTGTACACTTAAGAAATAGTATGTTTACCTCCTTAGAGTACATTTCTATATTTATACCAATTATTATACTCTCAAATACTTGGATACACAGTAGGATCTGTTTAGAAGACAAGCCTAGTAAATAGAGGATCTCTCCTAGTATGACTACAAGTTACATTACATTAAGAGAGAGGAGAATACAGTTGTAGATACACTTTCCTACCACCTAGACTTTGACTCTAACCTAGAAAACAGAAGTCCTACTTAGGAAGTCTTAAGAGGGACAGTTATACAGATCTCTACAGATCCTGATCTCCTTATAACAATTAGGAACAGTTACAACACAGACAAATTCTGCTATAAACTGTGTACTAACCTTAGAAGTATGGAGGGAGCTTAGGAGGATTATAAGCTTCTATACTTAGACAACTAGTTAGTAACTCTGAGTACTAGAAATGTTTGCAAAACCTTGTACCACCTTATATATAATAAACTAGAACATTTTAGTACAGACAAAACATACCTTACTCTACACAACTTATACTATTAGTCTAATATGTGCTAGGATCTTAAGCAGAATTATATTCCTAGATACAATGTATGTTAACAGAACAAGAACCTGACTACAAAACCTGTTAGTCTACTATACTTGCTTCTAGTCCTGAATACACATTTTGAGAGTATTATGATTAACTTTGTTAGACTACTACTAGAAGACAGTAGATACAATAGAATAGTGACAATGATAGATAGGCTGAGTAGAGCAAACATCAGAATTGAGCCTTGTAGGATAGACATAATAGTAGAGGAGTTTGTAAGACTGTTTTTTAATAAATAGTATTGTGAAAACAGCTTACTTTAGGAAATTGTTTCTAATAGGGACCACTTGTTCCTGTCCAGATTTTAGACTGTATTACATATACAAACAGGTATAAAGCTAAAGATGTTAACAGTATACTACTCAGAGACAGATAGTGCTAGTAAGTATACTAACAAAACAGTAAGCTAGTTGTTATACTTTTATATAGATTACTAACAGTAAGAGTGGCAGGCTCAGCTCTTATAAGTATAATTCTGTCTTATAAACACAGTCAATGCCTCTACAGGTTATTCCCTGTTTCAATTATAATATGGTTACTTGTTACAGACAGTCCTACTATTTACACAACATTTGGAACTGTTACAAGCAGATTCTCTAGAGACACAAGCTATAGAATTCCTTACCTGTATACACTAGAACATTACAGAGGTACAAGACACTCTCCTAGTAGTAAAGACATACTAAGCATATTATACTAACTAGGACTGTGTAGTAAAAGACTGTTTTATAGTAGGAGACCAAGTTATACTCTCTACTCACAACTACTGTCAGGATTACCTTGTACAAACACTAGAACATACTACAAAGTTTATACTGTATTATAACAGACTGTACTTTATAATTGTAGCCAACTCAGACAAGTCAGAATATATGCTAGAGTTACCTGACTCTAATCAGACCTTCTCTAAGTTCTATACAAGTCAGTTAAAGTACTATGTCCTAAATAATAACACCTTATTTCTACAACACACTCTCAACTGACCAGGTCTAGTAGAAGGAGATAAGAAAGTATACAAAGTATTACAGATTGTAGACAGAAGATACAAGGGGCCAGGTTGACAGTATCTAGTAGAATAGGAAGGATGAGGCAAGTAGGAATGTGAATGGAAGACAGAGTCTAAACTCTAAAGAATAGCTTCTAAGGTACTATAAGTATAGTTAGTCTTACACTCACACAAGGGTGTCATTTTTTCAGAAGGGGGAAGGGTGTAAGCCTACCTTATAGCTTATAACAGTTTCTGTACTGTTCTGTACCTCTCCTAGTATAGAACCACATTTCTGAACCTAGACCTTCTCCTAAGCCTAGACCTTCTTAGTATAGACTCTAGAGTCACACACATTTCCTCTTTTTTCTTCACACTATGTTTCCTTATTGTCTGAGTCACATACTCTTCATTCTTAAGTGTATACACTCTCCTTTTTATCTTTTGTATTGTTTTCCCCTTTAGGTATGAGCCACCTTTGTTTCATTTCTAATATATATAGTTTCAATCTTTCACCTTTGTTACACCAGTTCTTATTCCTGACTGTAATAAAGGTGAGTTCTTGTATGTACATAGACTAGTTCTTATTCCTGACTATAACAAAGATACTTTTGTCCTGTCAGCATTCTGTATGTGTTAGCAAATCCAGAACTTAACAGAACTCATTTACAACAGTGTTCAGCACTTCCCTAGTACTGTTCCAAATGTAATCTAACACTGTTGAATAGGCTGGATAACATAGCTTTATCTGGTTACAAGACTCTAACATGAAAGGCAAAATAGATTAGAATAAGAATATAGAATACTATAAAGCTCAATTTAGTACTGTTAGTATTTTAAGGTTACAATGTTTCCCTAAGAGTTAGTTATACAAGTAGGGGTTCAGTAGACTCTACTCATAGTGTGTAGGTGTTAATACAAGTCAACTGTATAGTTTGTAATTTGTTGTGTATGATGAGCTTTATTGTTCTTAGATTAATGTATTATATATACTATTCTATATTGTATGTCTCAAATGTATGTCTCAGTTAATGTCTCAGTGTAATAACACATAGTAATGAGACAGTTATGCATTGTATGACACATATATGTGTATAGTAAGACATTAGACACATTTATCTGAAATAAATGTTAACACTCTCCTTCAAACTTATACTAGTTGATCAGGCTAATATAATGTTTGATAAGTGTTTGTCTGTTGTTTTTATTAATATCATTTACATTTGTAATGTAAATGTTTTGTTTGCTTTGTATATTAAGTCTACTGTAAGTGTTATGTTTGTCTGATGTATTATTATTATGTTCAATGTAATAAATCAATTGTTAATTCATTTATGATTACTAAGAGAGCTGTAGGATCTCTTTAGTGTTTGTTTGTTTGTAGTTTTATTATTATTAATGTTATAGTTGTCACTATAACATTTTATCATTTGTATAATAGTAGTTCTTCTTGTTTGTAATATATTATAATATGATATAACTTTGTTTTGTTTGTTTTTCATGTCATATTGTTTGTTTTGTGTTATAGTATGTTTATTTTATTATACTGTATTGTTCTACAGTTGTTCTATTATTTGTTCTGTTTGTGTTTATATTATTATATGTGTAGTTTGTTTTGTATTCTTATACTCAATGTGTAATTAGAATTGTAATTTGTTTGTATTGTATTGTTTGTATAGTTAATACTACAGTCAATAATCTCATAACAAATACATTAGTTTCACATATATTTTATTCCTTAATAGATTTATTCTGTACCGAGTTGTCACGTTTTGTGACATAATGTGACATATTCAACCACGTGTATTACTTAATAATTATGACTGATTTCCACCACTACATATCTACACCTTTAAGTACCACCCTTGGCCTCTGCTAAAGCTATTCTTTACCTCTGCAGACAAAGTATCAAGCTATAGGAAGACAGAAGAAAACATATTATCAAATACTTACATTGGATTTGAAGAATGTATCAAGTGTTGTCTGCTTTTGCACAGACTGGTTGAGTTGAACAAGGTATCCATGCATGAGACAAAGATGACACTGAAACTGAAGGAGTAGTATACCAGCTGCTTCACAGTGTGTAATAGAAAGATTGGTCATTGTATCACACATCTGAATTCCTTCAAGAGGTGATGGCACTTCAATAACAGGTTTGTTGTCTTCACTATCCTTAGTATAAGTATGTGTTGCATTTTTTCTTCAGCTCTGTAACTTGTTCCTGACAGTACTATATCTTAAGATTCTTTACTCCTTTAGGCATTAATAAAGCTTATTTCCCATGTTCTATAGAACTGTTAGACTTTTCGCTTCAATTTGTAAACAATTTAGTCTCATTTAGTGTACAAGCTAATCAATTTTTGGTATACAAATGACATCTACTAAGGAATAATCCGAAAATTTTCTATTTGTTATTCCATAGTGAATATTTGGAATAATTTACTGTGCACCAAGTCTGTTGCCAGGAAAAATTATTCCTTATGAGATATATTCCTTACTACTGTATTTGTTATGAGATTATTGACTGTATATTTAATAACAATGTGTGTGTTATTAATTTGTTCTTGTTAATTTGTATTTTTGTGCATTTGAATTGTGTTACTAGTAGTTTTTCCACTTTTACTTTTGTAATGAAACTGTTGAATCATGCTTGTAAAATGTGCTGTTGATGTTATTATGATGTTCTCTATTCATCATGTATCATCTTTGTTTGTGTTTGTTTTGTATTCATACCTTTTTAAGCATTTAATAGTAGTTCTATACTTTTATATTAAAGCATTGTATTGTTTGCAATTTGTAATATTATTTGTAATATGTCAGATTACTTTATATTAAGGTCAATTAAGGTTTTATTTGTTGTAATTTGTTTTGTTTTATTATCTGACTGTTTGTAAGTCTGTTTAGGCACATTATTTATGTTTTAAACATATAGTACATTCATATTGTTTTACTGTTTTACAATAGATATATTTAATATTAATATATGTGTGTATTGCATTTGTTATCAATTAATGTGTCCTTTGACTTTTACAAACTATAACATTATTTGTATGTTTGTATTGTTTTATTGTTGTAATAATGTTTTTATTATTATTGTGTAATGTTATTTGATTAATATATTGCTTTACACAATCATAATACATGTTTGTTGTTTTTATTTTGTAGATAGATGAAATAGTGTATTTTACAGTTCTATTTTTCATTGTATATTATAATATTTGTTTGTTTATCATTTATTTTGTATCAAATTCTGTTTGATATTGTTTTAATCATTATATTTGCTTTATTTGCTAAATATATGTGTGTGTTTGTTATGAAATATGAATTTATTTTGTTTAATTTGAGTGTATTGCTCATTTTTGTTTGTTATGATTGACATTATCTTGTTTTATTCAAAAGGATTAATGTTTTGATTGCTATTATTTCTGTTACTTCTTTTAATTTTAGCAAGTACTTTGTACATCTAGTGTAAATTGCTTTGGGAATATGTGTCATTCCTTGGCTTGCCTGGATTGTTTCCCAGTTATATGTCTGAATATTATTTTGTTTACTTAGTTATTCATTTGCTATTATGTCCCACATGTTAGGGAATAAGTGTTATAAGTTTTGTGTGATGTATGATTGTTATTTTTAATGTAATTTATGTTCTGTTGTGGAAAGTATAGTTCTGTTCAATATTTCTGTATAGTTTGTTATATACTAGAGATGCTTTTCTGCTTGACATCTTTGTATGTAGTGTACTTCTTTGTGTTTTTAGGTATATGCTCTGTAATATATTTGTTCATAATACATTCAATAGTACTATGTATAGTGTGACTATCAAAGATTCCAGAGAAAGTGTCTCTTATATAGGTATTTTATTGTTGGATTTGTCAGATTGAACAGATTTGCTTGTCAGATTCAATGGATTTGCTTTGAATTTGTTGTAATAACTTTGTAATTGTGTTTTGTAGAATGTGTGACATTAAATAGTAACATAGTCAATATTTCTGCATCATTTAATTGTTTGCTATGTTTCAATTGTTTGTTTTGTGAATATATGCCATTATTACTCCTCTTCAATTTGAGAAGGCTTGCTTTGAGCAATTGGCTTTTGTGTATAATCAATTCATTCATATGTTTTTGTTATTTTATTATTTGTTTAAGCATTTGTATGTGGATGTGTGACTGTGTTTTGTTCAATAATTTTGATGTTATTTGTTATCTTTGTCTGATTTAATTATTAATTCTTTTGAGCATTATACTGATTGTTATTTGAGTTTATACTCAAATAGGTTGTATGTATGCTTGTGTATTTTGTTTGATTAATATACATACATCTGGTTAGTTTGTTATTTGGATAAATATAATCTATTGTATTGTTTAGGAAGAATAAGTTTACATATTTTGTTTGTTATACTTGCATACATTGAGATGCATTATTTCTATTTGCTTAGTATCATTTGTCTTCTGTTTGATGACAAAAGTATTTGAGCTATTGTGTCTTGTTTCTGTTCTGTTTATTAATTTTATTCTTTTGTAATAAGTACAAGCTCAAGTAAGGCCATTAATGAAGAATACATTGTTATGATATTATTTGAACTTTGAATAGTTATTAATATCCTTTATGTATTGATCATAGATATATTCTTTGTGAATTCTATCTTTCTGCTGTTTGTAGTAATCTATTAAATCTGTCACACATTGTGTTTAATCATTAGTGAAGTGTCTGATTGAGTTCCAAACTTATGTTTGTTTCTTTTATTTTTGTTCCAATGTTTGTTTGTCTTTTGTGTACTTGGCAGCAGTGTTCTTTCTGTTACTTGCCCCTTCAGACTATCTGATGTTAGGTTCTAATGTTTTGTAACATTAGTTGTTTTGATTTGTGTCTGTATTTTTGTATTTTGTCAAGTTTTAAGTGATATTTAATTGTTTATATTGTTTAAACTGTTTGTATTAATCATATTGACTTAATGCTTCATTATCATGTATATCTTATTGATACATATATTGTTACAATGTATTTGTAACTATCATTTGTTTGATTTCACATTGTGATAGTAATTGTGCAAGGTATAAGATATGTATTTGTCTGTATAGCTTATAGTGTTAATATTATACATATATACATTATTATATTGTTTCTTTGTTTACAATGTTGTAGTTTAATTTAATTTAATACTTTGTATAAGTATATATGTTTGTTATTATACATTTAGAATGTTTACAACATTGTTTCATATGTTTATTAATTGTTTTTATTGTTATTATGTGTTTGTTTGAATGTATTTGCATTTAACTTTGTGTTTATTTAATGAATAATAGTTTTATGTGTTTGAATACATTATTATTACTTTGTACATTTGTATATTTGTATATCTATACAATATATTTTATTATTTCATTGTATATGTTTGTATATCTATGTAATATATGTGTATTTGATAAATATATGTTATTTATTGTGACTGTGTGTTTATGATAGTATAAATCAGTTTTATATTTGAGTTATTATACTTTAGTAGTATTAATACTCTTGTTTTCATTTTATTTGTTTGACTAATCATTATTGGATTGATTGTACATTCACAATAGTATTTCTTTACATTGTTATTATGCTTTACTAGTATTATTCTTTTGTTTATAGTATTAATCATTTATATTATTAATATAATATCAAATGTTTGTTCATTATGTAAGATGTTATTATTATAATGTATCTCTGTAGTATAAGATGAAGTGGTTTAGTATTTGAATGTAGTATTACTAGGTACTCATTGTATTTAAAACAACTAATCTGTCCAAAGTTATTTTAATAAATTAATGTGTGTTTAGGATGCTCAGACAGGTGTGTCTAGGTCCTTATAGATAGTATGTTCTGGTTACAAGTATTATAGCATATCTTGTTATATAAAGTGATTGTAGTCTTCAGGACAAGACAATTCACATTTAGTATGCTCAGATGGGAGCTCTAAAGGTTTGTAGACAAGTAGAATAGATTGTACATGTAGAATCAAGTAGATTCAGGATTAAATGAAGTAGTTCAATGTTACTTATTAAGTATAATACAATTGAGTGTGTCAAATCATTTGTACTATAGTGTATAGTACACTAAAGTGTTCAAGATGACAATTGTAGTACATATAGTCATACATATAGCTACTAAGAGGGAATCATAATTGCTGAGATGATGATTTTGAAGTGTCACATTTGTAGAGAGTAAGATAAAAGCATAGTAACAATGTAGATATGAGTAGGGAGTGTAAGACTCATAACCTGTTAGCATTTTGAGGTCACAATGTTTCCCTAAGAGTTAGTCACACAAGTAGGGGTTCAGTAGACTCTACTCATAGTACATAGGTGTTAATACAAGTCAACTGTATAATTTGTAATTCATTGTGTATGATGAGCTTTATTGTCCTTAGATTACTGTATTATATATACTATTCTATATTGTATATCTTAGATGTATGTCTTGGTTAACATCTCAGTATAATAACACATAGTAATGAGACAGTTCTGTATTGTATAACACATATATGTATATAGTAAGACATTAGACACATTTATCTGAAATAAATGTTAACAAGTACTTAAGTACTATAGTGTTTCTACAAGTAACAAAACTACTACTCCTAACATTTTGTATACTCTTACCAGCCTTTTAGAAACTGAAAAATGATTTCAAATAACTATTATGTGACACAACTTCTACTACTTCTCTAAAGGCAGCTATTTTGTATGTATTAAAAATGTGTATTAAGAGTTTACAACTATTGTCACTTTTAACTATACTGTGACAGGAAAATGATGAGAAAGAGAAAGGCAGCTAGTCTGTCCTATACTGTAACCATTATACTTGTAGTCCATTCATTTAATACAATGACTAAGAGGAGAGACATTGTGAGAGGCAAGACAGTCTTAAGTAGGAACTTGAGAGGTAATAGACAGTCAAAGTGAAAAAGCTCAAAATGTGACAATTACAGTTCAAATAGAGTGAATTGTAATACTCAGTTTTAATAAGTAATATTCATTACAATTTGTAAGAAGAAACATACAAAGCCTATCATTAGGTGAAAGATAACAGAGTATCTGGCTCTAATTCAGTTGTTTCAGAAGATCCATTGTTTAGAACAAAACTAATCATATTTCTCTACATCTTTTATACTAACTATTGTTAGTAGACAGTAGCCCTCTTTTTAGTAATTAGTCTCTAAGATTGTCTTAATTTAGGGTAGAGGAATATGAATGTCTTGTATAACTACTGTAGACTGTAATGAAAACAACTATAGTACTAAAGGATAGCCTACTACTTCTGTTTGAAAGGCTTATCAAACTCTGATTTAGAGTATACATATAATAGAGAGTTCTGGATGAAATTGTACAACCTTGTTACTATTTATTAGATTGTGCTCTAAATTAGGAAATCCCTAATTGTCTTATGTAGTATTACTGTACTTAGAATGTCTCAGACTACCAGACTTTACTCTATAGTATATAAGGTAGACACTTACTAAATGTCTTAATAAGAGAGAGTTAGAGAGTACTCCTACTATACTTGTTAAAAGGTTATAAGTCTTAGTGTCTATTAAATGTCCTTATATACTTACTCTTATAGAATGCCTTTGCCTCCTACTAGTACACCAAGCCCTAGAACTTCCCCTCCCTCCAAACCTATTACAATGTTGTTTATAATACATACCTTTGTTAACACTATAATGATGGACTCTAATGTTACAAAGTTCTTTAAGAGAATGGAAAAGTTGGCTAGTGTAAAGAGATACAAGATATAGTACTTACATATACACAGTATACTTACTATCATAATACTCTCAGATCATCTAGAGTACAATCCCCCTTCCTCTAATAATGCTAGCATATATATAGACAATGTCTTATATTATTGTATTATGAAAACAATAACTGATACAATTTATATGAACTTTACAACACATACAAGTGTCAGAAGTCTTATAAAGGCACTTTCTGAACAATACAATGTTCAAACAACAATGACACATACTGTAAACATATCTACATTGTTTACAGTTAAAGGGCATGTATTACAGTTTAATAAGATATTAGACAATATTGAACAAATTTACAGACAGTTGTTTGTACATAATAAAGTCTCTAATAACAATACATACATCTTAGCAATTAACCTTTCTACTCCTTGTGAGTATAGATGGGTAGCTACAATACTAGATAGGTAGATTACCTATTATAATTAACTACTAACAGTTACAGTGGCTCAGAAAGACATTCTGACACTAGCTAAGTTAATACACAAATTGTAAAACACATATACTAAGTATCATTCTCAGTACTCCTAAACAAAACAAGATACTGAATAAGACAGTCTACAAACAAAAGGCAAAAGTGTAGCTAAAGGCAAAACAAAGCCTTACAGTAAAGTCAAATGCTACAATTGTAATAAGTACAGGCATATGTTGAAAGACTACTAAAATCCCCTAACAAGTAAAACAATAGAAGCTTGAAAGAAAAAGTATAGGCAAACAGCTACTACTTCTACTACTACTACTATGTTGTCTCAACCTGTACTTACTATAGTAGCATTCATTAGAGACATTAACAAAATAGTATTCATTAAAGACATTAATAAAACACTAATACTAGAATCTGTAATTGTAGAAGCCTTAGTATCAAACTCTAGCAGCTTACCTATTGAATCTGCTCTATCTACTAAATCTAATGTATTCTCAGCATTCAAAGTACAAGAGGATAGTGTTATACAAGTAGACAACTTTATGAACTCATTTGACAAAATGAAAGAAGTTATTAAGGACTTTAAGTATAATCTAAATGTATGTATTAATGTATTACATTATAATGATACTGAACTAATACATTGTGTTAATATATTGGACTCTAGCACAAATGTACACACTACTCTATACCTGTTCTGTCTTACAAATGTCTGGAACTCAACCCTAATAAACATTATGATTGTAAATAAATCATTATTTACACTTAGCAAAAGTAGAGTAATGACATTTAACATAAAACTATAAGATAAAGATGATGAGCATACTAAGGTGAATACAATTTCACTACAAAATGTATACTATCATTCTAATCTGAACTTCACACTTGTTAGTAAAGCACTATTATGTAAAGCAGGATATGTTTTAACAAAAACAAACAATGAATGTATTATTTATTCCCCTACTCATATAAAGATTAGTGAAATACATGTACAAAATAACTTGTATATGATAGTTTCTCATCATAATAAACAATCTATTAACACAATTAGTATCATTGATTTACATTAACAAATGGGTCATATTAATTTTAATTACTTGCACAAACTCATACAAGAGTATTCTAAGATTATAAGTCAAAGGATAACAGATGATAAAAATACACAGTGTACAGATTGTATCAAAGCAAACATACAACACAATGAAATACCAAAAATACAAACTACACCTCTTGTACAATGTTATAGAGATCATCTCCACATTAATATTTGGGGACCTGCTCTAGTACAAGCTTACAGTAAGTACAAATATCTTTTTACCATTATAGACAATGCTACACAATGGGTAACTATACTACCTATGTAGTATAAAAGCAATACTTTCACTGAATATGTAAAGTATACAACAAGACTCTTTACACAATACAGTATAAGAGTTAAAACTCTTCAAAGTGATAATAATACAGTGTTCCTAAGTAAAGACTTTACTACATATATTGAAAGTCAAGGAACAATATGCAGATTAACAGTACATGATACACTATAACAAAACAGAGTTGTAGAACACATGTATAAGACTATCTTTAATAGTGTATGTACATGTCTGTTATTAGCAAAGTTACCTATGAAATTCTGAGTATATGTGGTACAATATCAAACATTTATTCATAACAGAATACTAAGAGTTGCTATTAATTTTACAACACCATATTACAAACAGTATAACAAACATTATCAAATAGATAATATATGAGAATTCAGTACATATTGTATTATACAAAACAAACAAACACATAAACTACAACCTAGAGGCCAATACACACAATAGCTAGGTTATGATACTGACAGTAAAGGTCACTTAGTATGTTATGATAATAAAATTACTGTTGAACACAATGTACAATTTATAGACAAACTGATGTCTAGGATTGAAGGGGAGGATAATTATAACAATGATACATCAAACAATAATAAAACTCTTCCTAATAACAATAATAAAGACAAAGAACCTGTTATACAACACTCTACACAAGAGTGAAGACTGGTTAAACAAATTATAGGTTTAAATTACAAAGATGATATAAACCTAACTATGTATCTAACAGAATTTAACAAATTCCTCAACAAAATCTATAACAATCCATTAATGTATTACAATGCTATAACACACACAGACAAAGAACATTGGATTAAAGCTATGAAGGATGAAATACAGTCACTTCAACAATGAAATGTATAGATATATACTATCCCCCCTATGAATACAAACATAATTGGAACAAAATTTATTTATAAAATCAAAAGACTGGCTAACAGCCAAATAGACAAATACAAAGCACAATTTGTAGTGTAAGGATACACTCAAAAGAATAGAATAGACTTCTATTCTAATGACTTATTTGCCCTAGTAACAAAACTATCAACAGTACAATTATTGTTATCTTAGACAGTATCTAAGAACTACAAGATACATTAGATAGATGTAAAATCTGTATATCTTTATAGAGAACTAAATGAGGACAAACTCATTTATGTGAAACTGCTACCAGGCAAGCTACTTACAGATATTAAACCTGGACAGGCATTACATTTAAATAAAGCATTATACAGATTGAAACAAGTAGGTAGACAATAGTACAAGAAGATTACTAAAATACTGCTTAAGGTCAGATTAGAACAAGCTAATTACAATCACACTGTATTTTATAAGAAACAAAATAATAAAATGATTCTTATAACATTTATGTATGTTAATAATATTACAATTATTAGCAAAACTATTACTATAATAATAGTATTTAAACATACATTAAGACAATATGTTACATTCACTAATAGTAACAAAATACATTAGTTACTTAGTATTAAAATAAGCTAAGATAGACCTCAACAAATGATTAGCTTATAGTAAAAGTATTATATTGAAAGTATAATCAAGCATTACCACTTTAAAAACAAAAAGGTACTACAAACACCTATTACTCCTAGAATAGATCTATCTAATAATACAAACAATATGTATAATACAAACAAAAGTAATAATGAAACAATACTATACATGAATATAGTAGGATTGTTAAGATATATTATAGATTGTACACAGTCAGACATATCTTATATTACTGGGCAATTAGTACACTACCTACAAAAGCCCTAAACACATTACTACAAAGTAGTAAAACATTACTTTGTGTATTTAAAATATACAACAAATTACTAGCTTCAACTTGGAAGCACAATGTAAGGATAGGTATACTAGCCTTATGCAAAGATTCTCTCTTTACCAGCACACTCAACTACTGACTGGGATAACCTAGTAATCAAGCACTGAGAAGGAGAAAGAATCCCCTAACCCTTAGCTTGAAAACCCTTTATATATGTGTATACACATGTAGTAGGATACAGGGTAGTCTAGTGAACAAAAAGGAAAACACCCACAAGCACCTACAACACATGTTGTGCAAATGTGCAGGTAGTACAATTGTTACACTCGCCCTCCAGCATTTAGTCCTAAATGCTAAGGGAGTTAGTACTGGAATAAACAAAATAACAACACAAAAACGAAAGAAAATGTTAGTAACTTACTACAAAGTTCAGTACTGCTGTGCTAGGACGTTCTCCACAGCCATGGATGTGTCTTTGATCAGTCCTGTAGTGGACTGGATGTGTTCCTGTCTGGCTTGGACATGTTCTGCAGCAGAACTGGTGGAACTTGTAGTAGATTGGTTGGAATGACTGTCAGATTGAGTAGAAAGCAGCAGATTCAGCAGTAGAGTAATGCCTTGAGTGTTGAATGAGCTCAGAGCACTCATATCAAGTACTGAAGTAAGATTGGTGGACGTTGAGGGCAATTGTGACTCAATCTGAGGATGTTTGCAGTTGTGTGAGTAGAATATAGCAGTTCCATTGTTGATTTGCTCAGCTCTACACTTTGCACCTAAGTAAAACAGTAAGGTACATACACTTGTAATAATATAATGTAGAATATATACACATTTACCTTGGTTTGAAGCCATGTTCTTACAGTATACAAAGTCCTGGGACACTTGTATCATCTTAGCATGTTGAACACAGTCTTAGAATGGTGGTAGTAGGCTCAGTCTTGTATGAGAAGGAACGTGGAAGTTATACAAGCATAATACAATGAGATAACACTCTGGGAGTTGCATAGTAGGGTTGAGGGAATTGTTGTAGATAGCCCTGGAGAAAGCTGCAATCTCCTTGAGCTCCTCTTGATTGAAAACATAGTCAGTGCTTGTACTGTAGTTGTGAGTAACCCAATCCTGTGTGATTGGTTGTACTCAAGGGCCAACTAAGAGTTGTAGAGGAGGATGAGACATATTTGTGCCTTGTAGAAAAGCAGATACAAATGTATGAGCAACAGATTCTTGAGTAGTAGACATGATATGTGTAGTAAAGTGACTATATGCACAGTTTTTAAAGCCTTTGTGTATGTCTACCTGTATGTCCATACTGTAGCATTGTGTTTGAAAGGTTGCCTCATGTTTTACTAGACTGATACTAACCTGAGGGTCATCAGTATCGAGTTTTCCCTTTCCTAGAGTTAGTACATCAATAGAATCGATTCCAAGTATGTCTAAGTATTCCTTTAATGCCTCAAGGTGTGCAATTTTATTATAGGGTAGCCATGTGTGATCTCCAGACTTCCATAGTACTTTGAACAAAGTGGTAGTCCCTTGTCCTGTATGAGTTTCAATCGAATCTACTGTCCATTCCTTGTTTTCATTGTTTAATCCAGTAACTTGTCCTACTTCCCTTTCAGGAAATAATCTATTGTTGTTTGGAACATGTATCCTAAGTAGCAATGAATGAAATACTGGGTGTATGTTATGATTCCTCATTTCCCTAGGTAGATCTAGTTCAAATACCTTGTTTCCTGTGTTCTGGATTATTTTGTAAGGTCCTATGTACTTTGGTACTAGTTTCCTCACTCACTGTCTTGGTAGATTCATGTTCTTTGTAGAAACATACACTAGATTGTTTAATTCGAAGGAAGAGGGTTGTCTGCATCTATTAGCATGTCTAGTTTGCTTTACCCTTGCCTGAAGGATTGTATTGTGTGCCTGTAGTATTGTGTCCTTTACTTTCTGAGTGTAAGTCCTTACTCCAGGATATTCATCCTTCCTAGGGTTGTTCCATATCAAGTTCCTTAGCATCCAGCTGTAATTTAGAAAGAATAGTGTGTATCCTATAGTTTCTGACCTTACTGTATTGATAGCATACTCAATCATAAGTAGTTTATGTATCCAATCCTTTTGTTTAGGAGAAATACACTGTCTAAGCATCTGAGTAATTGTTCTGTTCATTCTCTCAGTCAATCCTTCAGTCTGTGGATGATATACACTTGATAGCTTCAATTTAATACCTATAAGCTCATGTAATCTTCTCTAAAACGTACTGGTGAATAGGGAATCACAGTTGCTAACAATGTAATTAGGCAGTCTATACAGTTTATAGATGTTTTCAAATACTATCTCTGCAATTTCTCTTGCTCTGTATGTTTGCCTAGTAGGAATAATGTGTACCATACTAGTTAATAGACAAATAACTGTACAAATCATATCAAAAGGTCCTAAACAGTTCTTCAATTCAGGAAAAGGTCTAACAAAGTCCATTTCTATGCCTTCCCAAGGCCTATTAGGTACTGAGAGCAGTTGTAGTAAACCAAACAGTTTCTGATTGTTAGGTTTGCTGATCTTACATGTATGACACAAATTACAGTAGGAATTAATGTCTATGATCATATCCTTCCACCAAACTTGTTCTCTAAGGTACAAAAGTGTCTTTTACAGTCCTAAGTGTGTCAAAATAGAATGTGCATACTCTATTACAATTTCCCTAGCGTTTCTGTTGTGTATTAGAATTCTAGGTATGTAAAGTATGTACCTCTTACCCTCCTAACAAAATATGAGTCCATTTTCAATATGAAAATTCTGGAAGTGCTTCAGATCTTGTAATATCTGATTGAAGAAGTTATCCTCATAATATCTGCCTTTGAGACATTCTGGGAATTGTAAATCCAGTGAAGATTGAGCTATAATATTAGGTAATTGAGGTTCAATTGAGTTCTAGAGTTGATTAGTAGCATTCTTTAGTACTGGGACGTTCTGATCATTAATTTCTGATCTAATATCATTGTCTGAATGTCTGTATCCTTGTGTATTACTTTCAGTGTCTGGTACGTTTGTAGGTGAATTTATTTCATGCAAATCCAATTGTTCAGTGTTCTGAGGCAGTGTTTCTAATACCTTACTGTGTGTGTCTGTTTCCTGATCTTGCTCTGTGTTCTCTGGTATTGTAAACTGGCTTCTAGTCCTTGTAGCAGGCCTGCCCTCTGTTTGGAGGTCTGTCTGTAAGCTTCTAGCATGTCTGGTAATTAATCTAGCCTTTCTACTACACAGTCAACTTGCAATCAATCCTTGAGGTGAAGTTTTCCTTACTGTTGCTAGTCTAGCCTCAATATATGTAGTATCCTGTATCTCTAACAGCTGTGAAATGTTATTCCTGACTTGATTAATCCTTGATAGATTATTGTCATTGAGTTGTAATGTATATTCTTACTGAGATCAAGTTGTTCCTAGTAAATCTCCTGAGTATATACATGATAATGTGTCTGCAAGAATGTTTGTAGTGTCTAGAATGTATTTTACAGTGAAATCAAAGTCTGATATCTTCTCTAGCTATCTGGCTTGTCTTCCACTTAATACTGGTTGTCTTAGAATGTGTTCTAACACTCTGTGATTGGTATACCAAAAGAAATACATTCCTTGTAGTAGATTCTTGTGTCTTAGCATAGTTTCTACTCCTGCTAGTAATTCTACATTGTGTACTGGGTAATTCTGTTGTGCAGGGTTTAATTTTGCTGAGAAAAACACTACTATCTTGGAATCTTTCCAATCATAACCTTAGCTGACTATTCCTCCAATTCCTGAAGCCAAAGTGTCTGTAACAATGTTGATAGGTGGTGCATTCTTACTGTAGTCCAATACTATCCTGTGATTATGCCTGAAATCTGATACTAGCTTTACTATTTGATCAAACACTCACTGTTTAGTGAATGTCCATCTGAAAAATGTGGTTTCTCCTGCAATTTTTGATAAAATACCTGTAGAAATGCATAACTAAGGTATTGTAAGGATTTGATTTACTGGTTTGTATTTTATTATCACTACATTGCTGATTGTGCCAGATCATTGCACAGTAGGACCCACAAGCACATATATTCTCATTGTAGTTAGTTACACTTCCTCCTCATGTATCTACACATGTATACCCTTATAAAAGACAGTATTGACTACTAGGTAAAGGGGATTCTTTTCCTCTGACCCCTTGCTCAAGTACTAGGTTATCCCAGTCAGTAGTTGAGTGAACTAAGGGCAATTAGAATTCTCTTGTGAGGAACAGTGAGTTTCCTTACATATTTTTGACTGTACCCACCTAGCACTGAAACCCCTTGCTGGATGCTGAGGAACTGAAGGGTCTGATCAACCCTAGGTCTCCCTCGTTGTCTAGTACCCATCAGGAATTTTTAGTGAGTAAAGTTACAATTTTCAAGTAGAAACAGAGACTACTTACTGGATTGGCCCCTAGTAGGTTCACAATGCTTCAGAACACTACAGAACACTTCTGGAATACATTAACACATATTGATATGGACCAGTGCTGGATACACTGGAGGTTTGCATTGATTGGATGGGTCAAGGACCAGGCATCTGTGAAGGCAAAAAGGAATGAACAGGTGCACATTGAGTTTACAGACAATGGACAACAAGATTACCCATTGGATATTGATTACAATGTGGCTGCTGAGCCTTGACTGATGATTCCCAGAGGGTACCCAAGTCTGGATATCAATACTAACATGCTAGGAAGTAAGTCCTTGTCCCTTGTGGGCTGGAGGCAACCCAATGAACCTATACCAGGTGATAAGTCCTTGTCTACACAAGGCTGGAGGCACCCTGATGAACTAGTACATACTAATAATGTAGAACTAAGGCATGTAATTGTACCAGTACATATAGTTAGACAAACACACACTGTAGAGCAGACACTAGTGAGTATTGACACTACTGGGCTTGCAGAAATAGCAAATAGTAGTACAGAGAGCAGAAACGCTCAGACAATTGGATTTGAGGATTTGTCCAATCAAATACAGAAGGTCGAGTTTGAGGATTCAACTCACTGAGTACAGGTGATTGAGCTTGAGGATTTGCTCAATCAATTTCAGGCTACTGAGTTTGAGGATTCACTTGATAGAGGACAGGCAATTTGGTTTGAGGATTCACTAAGTTGATATAAAGAGCTAATAGTAAGCATTGAGGAATTTGCAAGCCAGTACAAGAGTTACAGAGTACATATAGTCAGTATCAGTGAGAGTGTGGATGAGTATCCAGTGAGCACACTTACTTCAGAACAGAAACACATTGACAACAGTGATGTAGAGGGCAATGAGACACCTAAGACCCTTTTAGGCAGCAAAGAAAGCAGCCAGGACTTGAAGGACAAGAGTAACAAAGGCTAGGAGAGCCAGGCATTGAAACTACAGAGATCTGATGAGGAACAAGGTTTCCAGAAGGCAAGTAAGACCTTCAGACACATTGCAAAAGCCAGAGTAATTGAGATAGACATAGGACATGTCAGCCCATTCCACAGTTTGATAGACATTAATGATTTGAATAAGAGAATGTACAAGTTCAATAGAATGTATCAGGAAGAGGAGAAAGCAACTCCTTCATCAAACAAGAGTGGACTCAATAGTATAGTAACAGAAAAGTGTGAAACGCTTCAGGCAGGCTACAGAACGAATGCCAGACATGCTATAGTACCAACAGACAATAGAGATCAGAACTATCAATCTAAGAGTGTAGAAGAAACACTCAAGAGTCCAGACAAACTATTACATTTGTAGAAAGCAAAAGGAAAGTGTAAAGCAAAAGGAAAACACAAAGCACAAGGAACAGAACGAAAACTGGAACTGCCAGGCATTCAATACAATTGTGAAATCAATTCAGACTATCATAGCAAAACAGACATTGCATTTACAGAACAGTACTTTGAGGATAGCAAAAGTGAATGCAAATTGGAACTACAAGGATTAGTACTTGATCTAGAGGGCAAAAATCAAGCATACACCCACAAAATCAAGTGTTTAACCTCATACATGGCAGATATTGACTACACATTACACAGGAACAATGTACAGGAGTACTACAATGGATACAACACCCTAGCCAGGTCCAGGAATAAGAGAGAAAGCAAAATACCTGAATATATACAGTCTCAAATAGAAACATCAAGTTTTTCAGGACATCAGAGTACCCCTTACAAAAATAAAAGGAACAAACAATCCCATAGTAATACTTTGCAATTGAAAGCAGTCCCAGGCAAGGCAAACACTAGTGGTATTAGTGAGAACAATATTGATTCAGAGTGTAGTAAACTACACAGTTCAAAGCTACATATCAAGCACAGCAAGCATAAGAATAGCTTGAGCAGTAGTTCAAGAACAAACAATGGACACAGGCATACAGTGTAGAAAGGATTCTACAAGACTACAGATACACATGGCACATGGAAAGGACTAGGAAACATGCATACAACCATTGTTTCAAGGATTCTAAGATGCTACAGGCACAAGGCAACACATATATGGACATTTCAGAGACACTACTACTGATTCTTAGAGCCACAAATTGAAACAACACTCTTAAGAAGTACAGGCTGTTCACAGACAACAGGAATGTGTACCAGGACATTAGGAAAGGACCTGAGAATGTTAGAAGATCAGAATATAACCAGCCAGATAGTATTATAGTTTACAAGGCAATGCAAATAGTAAACTACACAAGCAGGACAATCTATCAAGCATTACTGGACTATAAAATACAACTACTCTTGGTTACTGAGAAATATTTCAATCTAAACAATTCACACAGGTATTCTATTAAGTTAGAAGGCTACATCATACATCAGAAGACAGACATTAGCACATTGAGTAAGGAAAAGTGTATATACATTAAGGATAAGATGATACTGCTCCAGAATAAGCATCAGGTATGGAGATACATTGACAGTGATAGAAAGACACAGACATATGCATACACAGTCAATTCTATTCAGTACAGGAAGAGATACAGGATTAGTATTGAGTACTACAAAGGAACTATGTCAGTTGACATCAGAACACACATTTCCATCTTCAGGATTGAAGAAACAGTCAGTAATGAGCACAATCAAAGGAATTCACATAGAACAACGTTCTATAAGGTACAATTGGATGTTACACTACAAAACTATTCAGTTTATGACAAAGAATTATTCAGAAACGTCAGAACCAGCTCAGACTACAAGGATATATTGTACAGAACACAGTTTCAGGAAAACATAAGGTATTACATTGTGAAATACACCTTCAGACAGTCAGGATTCATTGGAATAGACTCAGGACACTCTATCAGACATATTATGAGCATCACAGGCACTCAAACGAATGTGCTAGTGTACATATACTTAGGATACATAGTAAGAATCAAGGTATTCAAGCTACAGGATGACAATTACAACCTACAGGATGTAGAACCACTACAATCTATACACTACAATGATAGTAAGACACTACTGAGATCAGGAAACAATATGCATCATATGGAACAAAGTACAGAAGTTCAGAGGGCAACTTCAAGCTAGAGAACAGGTTCAGAACCTGGACAATCTGCTCAATCTGCTCAAACAGATTATCACACTGCTTCAAGGGAAAGTGAAGGCAATACACATACAGCTAGCAAATATCAGAGCAATATTGAATTAGGAATGATTGATCAGACTATTCAAGCATTCAGGAATAATATCTTAATGCTCCAGAGAGAAATAGAGCATCAGGAAGCTCTAGGACATCTATTGAACAATGATACAGTTCAATCTACTCTAGGAATGAGTAGTTACAATTGGTTCAAAGTACAAAAACACACAGAAGACCTCTCCAGACACTCTAGAAAGGTTTCAGGACAGTACCAGACGTTTTACACCAAAAATGAAGTCATATTTTGATGAGAGGGTGAGAGACACATGCATTACATTGTATACACACTATTTGAGCATACAATCATGTTTGAACATACATTTTTCTTACTTGAGATACTATGAAACAATTTTGTGAAGGACTTTGCAGTACCAGACAGTATCAGTACTATAGGAAACAGGACACATAATAGGTACATGAGGAAAGAATACATTAGAACAAGGACAAGTGTACAGAAAGACAGGAAGTTAATGCTAGAGCACATTAATCCACACATGGATTTGCCAAATGAACAGGGAATTGGTAGCATACACTCAGGACTTCAGACAGTGCTACTGCACATACAGACAGGACTTTTCATTGAGACAGACATGGAACAACACAGTATACAGACAGTTATAACACTCAGGAAAGTAGAGAATGCTACTTAGACATTTTGTAATAGAACATTACACTATGAGACAGTAAAAGTATACTCAGACAATTCAGGAATTGAATCAATCAACTTACAAAGACACGAACGAGTCAAGACACAAGGAAACAGTATGAGAACACAGTAGGACATTCATTGCACACAGAGATACTGTGCATATACACACATATCTAGTAATATTAGGCTCATACCTTATGATCTCATTGATTTTGAGACAATATTCTTATTCAAGGACAGATATTACACTCTAGGTTGCACTCTGCAATTAGTATTTGGACATCAAGCTCAACAGGATATCCAGTGTTGCATCACAGTTAGTTATTGCATGCAAAAGAGTACACATTTGGAGACATTCTACCAATACAAGCACAAGGCATTACATTTGCAGGAACTAGTCTATTGGAAAAATCAAGGACATAGTAGAGGAATTTTGGAATACATCTCCACTACCTATTATTGTATGACTATTCTACAGAAGTAGAAAAACATGCAAGGTCAGCTAGAAGCTGTAACACTAATACATTCTATTAAGGAAGAAGGCTATAGCTTTGTCAATCAGGGATTTACCTCCACACTTCCTGAAGATGCAGGAGAAGAGAATATTTGCAATTACTACACTGCCAGAATTTCCATTTCTGTACATATCAATCTACACTGTGTGTCTCAGAATACTCAAGAGCCAGAACACCATATCTCCCCAGGAACTCCACTGATTCTCTTCAAAAAGTGTTGTATTGATAGTGACAATCAAGAGGCAATTTTCCTACTAATTGACTATACAGTAATATCGACTATGTTTAATTATATTGACGTTTTATCTAGCTTCACATGGTTTGGAACCATGCTACCCACTGTCCAGAACACCACCACTGTCTCAATACTCACCAGATTGACTTTGGATCAGTTCTGAGAGGCAGTACTACATCACAAGGATGTTTCCCATACACATGGGTAAGGTATTTTATTATTTACTTGTTACTAACTATTACTTTTAAGTAAGTTCTCTGCCTTTTCTACTGATTTTTAGTATTTAGAACTAAATGCTAGAGGGCAAGTGTAAGGATTTGATTTACTGGTTTGTATTTTATTATCACTACATTGCTGATCACACCAGATCATTGCACAGTAGGACCCACAAGCACATATATTCTCATTGTAGTTAGTTACACTTCCTCCTCATGTATCTACATGTGTATACCCTTATAAAAGACAGTATTGACCACTGGGTAAAGGGGATTCTTTTCCCCTGACCCCTCACTCGAGTACTAGGTTATCCCAGTCAGTAGTTGAGTGAACTAAGGGTGATTAGAATTCTCTTGTGAGGAACAGTGAGTTTCCTTACAGGTATATTGGGTACTAAATACCCTACTGATCCTAAGAAACCTTGTAACAAATCTTTATTAGTAGGTACTTTCCATTGTTGAATAGAATCGACTTTATGAGGGTCCATTCTAATGCCTTGATCATTGATAATATGGCCTAGTATCTTCAGTTCTTTCTGGAACAATTGTATCTTATGTTCACTAAGGTAGAATTTCTCTTTGTGCAATATATCAATGACAGTTCTGAGATGTCACATATGATCCTCAATTGTGTCTGAATAAATCACTAAGTCATCTAGGTAGATATCCATCCAGTCACCCAAGTAAGGCTGGAAAATGTGGTTTATTAACACTTGATAGGTGGCTCTACTGTTACAATCACCTAATTGCATTACTTCACTAACCATTGTTCCATCCAGAGTGTTGAATATCAATCTGTTTACATACTCAGGGATTATTCTAATCTGTTCATACGTGTCTTTGCCATTAATGAGCAATTTATACTTCTTAGAAGCAACTCTCCTCAATACTGATTCAATATCTAGTAAAGGAGATGATAGTTTCTTAGTATTCTTGTTGTGCTCTCTAAGATCAATGACAGTTCTCAATTGTATAGGGTCTTCCTTGGTCTTTCTAGGCTTTTGAAGTAGTAGCATAAGCATTGTGTTCAATCCTGTAACTACTTTCCATCTTCCTAATTGAATATAGTCCTTTCTCTTGTTTTGCCATTACTCTCACAAAGGATCCAGACAAGTTGCCCTACAGAACTTGTATTTCTTATCCTCATCTAGGAGTGGTATACTATGATTAATGGCTCTGAGAGGTGGTAGTAGTGTTTCTGAAGTGTCTTTAAACAAATCCACAGTATATTGCTTGATTTCTTGTCTGCATTTGTCAATTTCTCAATTATAAGTATTAATAACCTTTGATGAAACAATGGTGACTTGTTCTCCTGTTATTGGTAGAGGTATTGCACTTTCAATCCATAGTCTAGACTCATTGAAACTGATAGAAATCTTGTGCTGGAAGAGGAACAGTGTTCCTAGTATAATATCATAGTTATCCAAATTCATGATATTAAAGTACTGTATTGTGTTTATCTCTCTGTATTGTATTCTAGTGTCAGTACAATAGTTTACTTTCGATCTAGAGCCTTGTACTGCCAATTGTATAGGTAAAGGTTTGGCTAAAGCAAGTTTCCTGACACCTATTTGATCTGCAAACTTAGTGGACATGAAATCTGCTAATGATCCTGAATCAATTAATGCTCTTACTAATTCTCTATTGATTTTGATTGTAATTATAATAGAACATGGTATTGATCTCTTAAAGTCCTTAGCATAAGCTGTAGTACACTCAATTGTATTAAAATCGTTGAAGTTAACAGTCATAGTGTAGATTTGTACAGGTGAATCATACATATATGCTCTATTTCCAGATATGGGACACAAGTCAATGTTTTCCATACTCACAACTGAATACATTGGCTCAAACAATTCAGGATTAAAGATATCCTCTATCTCTAATAGTTCCTAATGATTGTAAACATATTTGGCTGAATATTGAGCTTGTCTGAGTAGAGAATACCATTCTCTGACATCAAATCCATTCAGAAAAGCAATCTTAACAGGTAATGTGTACTCATTTCCGTTCTCCCAATTGTCTATGATTGTAAACTGTGTATCTGTACTTCTGAAAACATAGAATCAATTGTGTAGATACTTATTCTGAAGTCTTCTGTTGTATTTCCAGTCAAAACAGTATGGAATTCCTTCTATAAGACATCTAGTAATTCCAAAACATACTGTATCATTGTATTCACTGTAGAAATAGCCATTTCTGTAGATTGATCTCATTCTCCTCTGATTTCTCTTTCTGAGTTCAGCATTTACGAGGGGAATCTTCAATTCTGAAGTGTTAGAAGAGGTTTGTGACTTCAAATCTAATTGTTCTAGACCAAATACTTGCAAAATAGTATTGTAACCAACTAATGAATTGTAATTCTCATTCTTCTAAGTTGTAGATTCATAACTATTGTCTGGATAATGTATCTGAATAGCCATAGATTGTATTCGCAACATAGAAGATGATGGATCCATTGTATTGTCTGCTATAAGATCCAAATCCAAGTAATTATTGTCTTCCAAAGTATTGGTTAACTTATCTAGAGCAGAATAATTGATATTAACACTCTTAGACAATGTATTTGCATTAGAAACACTGTTCAGCTTTACTGTACTGTGTGTAGGACAATCTTTAGCTAAATGTGTAGTCTGTTTACAGATAAAACATTACCCTTTAGCTCTCATATTGTCTAGTTCAGCTTGTGAATGCCTTTTTACACTTGTAGAATAAGTCTTCTTACTGTTCTCTTGCTTATTCTGCCTAGTATCCTTGTACTTCAGTTTGTAGTCCTTAGATTGGTCTTTCTCTTTAGGACTTACACTGTTAGACTGTATGCACTGCCTGTTACAATTATTACAATTATAATCATAATTCCTGTCCTTTAGTCAATTCTTATTGTCATTCCTATAGTTCCTCTGGTTATTCTTCTTCCATCTATCTTTTCGATAGTCTTCTTTGTTACTCTGAGGATAGAATCAATCTCTAGTATCTGTATACCATTTAATTCCAACAGCTTCATTTGCTTTTCAATGTTCTCAA
>NW_006760388.1:2862469-2917318 GCF_000271605.1 Fomitiporia mediterranea MF3/22
ATGGTTGATTGTGTTCAAATCAATGTTTCCTTCATGTTCCTGATACATACCATTGTACTTATGAGTTCTCTTGTTCAATTCCTTGATATCAATTCCTTGATTGAATGGACTGGCTAGCCTACTCATGACTTTCAGTGTCTCTAACCTAGGGACATTTCTGAATGTCTTTCTGGCCTTCTGGAACGTTTCCTACTGTAAGGAAAGCATTGTTCCTTTACTGATACCCTTGTTCTTACTGACAGAATCCTCAATACCAGTTTCCTGAGTGTTTACACTCTCTGTACCACTATTATCTACTTCTGTGAGCCTAGTAAGGTAAGCACTTGCTAGTGTCTACTCTACAGTGTGTATTAGTCTAACAATATGCACCAGTACAGGTACATGCCTTTGTTCTACATTACTTGTATGTAATAGTTTATCAGGGTGCCTCCAGCCTAGTGTAGACAAGGACTTATCACCTGGCAAAGGGTCATCAGATTGCCTCTAGCCTGCAACAGACAAGGACTTATTCTCTAGCATGTTAATAGCAACTTCCAGACTTGGGGGCCCTTCCAGGATTGTCTGCTAAGGCTTGGTAGCCACATTGTGTTCAGTACTCAACAGATAATCTTGTTGTCCATTGTCTGCATGCTCTGTTAATTCAAAATCTGTAGTGTGTACTGTTTTGAATCTCTCCACATTCAGGGAAAGCTACTCTTCAGCACTTCTGAATGATGCTTGCCTCTTGCAATATCAACAAGGAGGTCTCTCTGCATTGAGGGGAACAATCTGTTTGTGTCCCTCAAGCATTCTGAGTATCCTAGTAGCTATAGTGAGAGTATATGTGTCTCTAATTTAGATTTGCAAACTACTCACTGATTTCTTTGAATTCAAAGGAGTACTAGGCAATGTGAGGAACGTATTAGGGTGATCAAGCCCTCAGTTCTGGTTGTCAAAGCCTAGCAGGTTTATGGAAAGGTGGGTTCAGTCAAAAATGTGTAAGGATAGGTATACTAGCCTTACACAAAGATTCTCTCTTTACTAGCACACTCAACTACTGACTGGGATAACCTAGTAATCAAGTACTGAGAAGGAGAAAGAATCCCCTAACCCTTAGCTCAAAAACCCTTTATATATGTGTATACACGTGTAGTAGGATACAGGGTAGTCTAGTGAACAAAAAGGAAAACACTCACAAGCACCTACAACACATGTTGTGCAAATGCACAGGTAGCACAATTGTTACACACAAACACCTTAAAACTACAAGGCTATTATAATACAGACAGACAAATGACAGAAGGACATAAAGTAATAAATAGCTATGTCTTTCAATTAGCTAAATTAACCATATCTTAATTAAGTAAACAGTAAAACTTGGTACTATTATCTGTTTACAAAGCTGAGTTGCAAGTACTAGCATATACTACTCAAGAAGCTATTTGGCTCAACAATTCACTAAAGAGGTACTACAGACTAAATTAGTACCTATTACAATTTATTATAATAACTAAGGTGTAATAAAGACTGTAAAGTCTGACAAAATAATGTATAATACTTGTACTAAACACCTTGATTTACAAAAAGACTTTGTACAATGTTACATTCAAAACAATTACATTAATGTATACTATGTCTAATTGTAGAATTAATTAGCAGACATTCTTACAAAAGCTCTCTACATTCTACAGATTAAGTATCTAATTAAACTATTAGGTATATAGTCTTAGTTCTTAATTAATGCTTGAAGGGGAGTATTAGATTATACTCTAGATTAGGAAATCCCTAATTGCCTTATGTAGTGTTACTACACTTGGAATGTCTCAGACTATCAGACTTTACTCTATAGTATATAAGGCAGACACTCACTTAATGTCTCAATAAGAGAGAGCTAGAGGGCACTCCTACTATACTTGTTAAAACTATTATATATAGAAACATCTACAATCCCTCCTTCTTGGCTATCATTAGTAATGAGTATAACACACACATTTGAACTACAGACCAAGCCTTACATTAAAGTACTACTAAGGATGTTATTAGAAAAAGGGGAGGGAGGAGTTTAGACATGTAACAACAAATACTGTAAATGTCTATCTTGTTAGGAGAGGGATTAGGAGGCCATCTAGAGTAGTGTAGGGTTTACTATCCTATCTGCTTTGACCAGTTTGGTTTTTAATTTAGAGTACCTGGCACCTCTACAATAGAGTAGTCATACTTAAATAGTAGTCAGATCTATAGTCTAAGTTAGACAGAGTACAGATAGGAGAGGGCTGTAACTCACTAGAATGTTTTTGCTCTAGACTTGAATAGTCTTTATAAGTCCTGATAGAGTACTATACATACATTCAGGACTAGCAGCTTGTAGAGTGACAGGAACAGTATTATGTGTACTCATTTAGTACTCAGAGTATAAAGAGAGAAGAATGGCTTAAATTGTTAAGAGAGGGCTCAGAGTGTTATAACAGCTATACATTACTCTTATCTTATAATGTATGATGTGACTGTTATGTTAAGGCACGAAAAATTTTCGTCACACCACATATAGTAAGTTCTTCACATCTGTGTTAACATGACTCAAAGTCTCAAACCTTATTTTCCTAAACAATATAGACACAACACATACCAGAAATTAATTTATAAGACTATATACACAATATTTAAATGTATTAAATAGCTATATTATATTAGTTCTGCTAGTTACTAGAAGATAACATGAGTTTAGAAAATCTTTTGTGTGAAAATATATGTGTAAGACAATAAGTTGTAAATAGAGTAATAAGGACTTTTTGTACCTACCTGTAATTAGTACTTGGATAATTCTTTGCCCTGTTTATTAACTTCTATAATTTGTAAAGTTTGACTCTTAGTTAGAGAATAAAGGGCTTTAGAACTATTTACATAAACATATTTATTATGTGTATTCTTACTAAGGAATCTGACTACACAAGTATTTAGTATAGTTGGTTCACAAATACTGTACCTAACTGTATGACTGAAACTGTACCAGTAAGACAGTACTGGTTGGGTTGCTACAGGTAACACAAAATTCAGATGAGTTGTACTTGTAGTAGTATTACAAGAATAAGAAATTTGTATTGAAAAATATTAAGTAAAAAACAAGTACTAGATTTCTTACTCTTTTTATATCTTTTAGAAAAATGTAAGTCAAATCTAAGTACTTGTATATTATTTTTTTGTTCTATCTACTACATATAATAGTAAAAATACAGTAGTACAGATGTAGTAGTACATTTGTAGTGAAATATTTATGTAGTGACTGTCTAGATAGGCTAGTTACTTAATATTTTTGTAGTAACACTATTTTCAGGGCCAGTTGACTAAATTTGACTGTAACACACTACTCTCAGTTACAGTCATACAGCTGTATACAGTATTCTCAAACCTTTTCAGGAATTGAGCACTCATTTGATAGAAAGACATGTATCTCTACTCTACTATAATTACACTACAATTCAACCTTGAATCAGATATAAATTTAGGCTACTAATCAGAATGTAGAATATATAGATAGTGTAAGCTACTATAGTGTTATACACAGAGGGTCTGTAATAGAATACTACATTATATAGATATTCATATTATCTGACACTATAAGGAAGTGAGTACTCATTTGATAGATAGACACACATCTCTACTCTACTATAATCACACTACAATTCAGCCTCAAATTAGACAACAAATGTTTAGAGTACTAATCAGAATGTAGAATGTAGGGATAGTGTAAACTACTATAGAGTAATGTACAGAAGATCTGTAATAGAATACTACTTTACATAGATATTCATATTACCTAGTACTATAAGGAAGTGAGTACTCATTTAATAGGTAAATGTGTATCTCTGCCCTACTATAATTACACTACAATTCAGCCTTGAATCAGACAAGAAACATTTAGACTGTTAATCAGAATGAGAATATAGGGATAGTGTAAGCTTCTACAGTATGATACACAGAAGATTCATAATAGAATACTATATTATGTTAATATTCATATTACCTAACACTATAAGGAAGTGAGCACTCATTTAATAGGTAGATATACATCTCCACCCTACTGTAATCATACTACAATTCAGTCTTAAATCAGACAAAAAAAGTTTAGACTACTAATCAGAATGTAGAACATAAGGATAGTGTAAGCTACTACAGAGTAATGTACAGAAGATCTGTAATAGAATACTACATTATATTAATATTCATATTATCTAGTGTTCTAAGGAAGTAAGTACTCATTTAATAAAAAGACATTTATCTACACTCTACTATAATTATACTACAATTCAGTCTCAAATTAAATATAAATTTAGAATCCTAATAAGACTCTAGAACACATGAAACATAATGTCTGAATTTACTCTGTCCATTTCAGACTTTTAATAGAATAAAGCTCAAAATAGATATTTAAACATTTTAACACTATTAGAAAATGAGCACTCATTTAATGTACACATAAATACTCTTATACTTTACAAAAGTTATAACACATTAAAGTCTTATACATTTTACTACTAATAATTTACAATATATGAACACTATAATTGTAAAGACACTATATATACCTGAGAGCCTGTATACAAGTGTTATTAGTAAGAAGGTTTAGAAGCTACTTAGTATATTAATAAGTACAACAAGGTGTCTAAAAAGTTCTCTAATACACCTTTATATTCTATAGTTAGAGAAGAATGACTCATATTCTAAATAATTCTATAACATCTTTAATTATAAACATTTATACTTAAAGTCCCTTAATCATTATTAATTCAGTTAGAACCTTCCTAGTATAGAAGAGCCTAAAGTATTACTATAGAACTCATCTTGGCTCAGATACAATACATGTACTATTCTTTTTATATAAGCTTAGTAGCTTACTACATGTGAACAGCTACTGTTAGAGACAGTACCTTAATTTGGTAACATGTTAGAACAGTACTAGAGAAGTGCTAAACACTGTTGTAAACAAGTTCTGAGTTTGTAGTAACACATAAAGGCTGACAGGACAAAGGTATCTTTGTTATAGTTAGAAATACAAACTAATACATGTACTAACAAAGAACTCACCTTTGTTACAGTCAGAAATACAAACTGATACAACAAAGGTAAAGAATACTAACTATATATACTAAGGAAATGATTCATACCTAAAGGGGAAAATAAAAGGGGGAACAAAAAAGGAGAGACATAATACATACTTAAAGGGGAAGACAAAGAGGATAGTATGTATTTAGGAATGTAGGGAAGGTGGTTATGACAAAAGGGGGACTTAATGTAATTACAAGGAAAAGTGTGTAGCTTAGTAAGCTATTGTAAGAATCTGTATGTAGAACACATAGTTCTGTACTAGAACAAGTGTAGAACTGTACAGAAACTGTTATAAGCTGTTAGACAAGCTTACACCCCTTCCCTCTCTAAGAAAATAACACCCTTATAAGAATGTAAAGCTAACTAGGCCTGTAGAACTTTAGGGGCTAACCTTTAGAGCTCTAACTGTATCTTCTATTCCTGTCTCTATTTACTCTATCCTACCTATTTTACCAAATACTACTAACCTTAGTCTTTATGTCTTGTATCTACAATACACAACACCTTGTAAACCTTCTCCTCTCCTTCTACTAGACCTAGTCAATTGAGAGTATACTGTAGAAAGAGTGTATTATTATTTAGAACATAATACTTAAGTTAACTTGTATAGAATCCTAAAAAGGTTTAATTAGAGTCAGATAGCTCTAGAGTATATTCTGACTTATCTAAGTTTGCTACAATAATAAAGTACAGTCTATTATAGTAAGGTATGAATTTTACAGTACATTCTAGTGTTTGTACAAGATAGTTCTAATAGTAATTGTGTATAAAGAGTATAACTTAGTCTTTTACTATAAAACAATCTTCTACAGTATAGTCTTAATTTACATAATGTACTTAGCAAGTCTTAACTGCTAGAAGAGTGTCTTGTGCCTTTGTAACATTCTAATGTATGTAAGTTAGGAATTCTAATACTTGTACTTTTAGAGAATGTGCTTGTAACTGTTCTAGTTGTGTAAATAGTAGAACTGTCTATAGTAAGCATTCATAATATAGTTAGAACAGGGAATATCCTGTAGAAGCATTTACTATATTTATAATACAGAACTGAACCTATAAGAGCTGAGCCTACTAACTCTACTATTAGTAATTAACATAAAAGTATAATAACTAGCTTACTATCTTATTAGTATACTTACTTACTCTATCTGTCTCTAAGTAGTATACTGTCAACATTTTCAGCTTTACACTTGTCCTTGTGTGTAATATGGTCTAAAATCCAGACAGGAACAAATGGTCCTAGTCAGAAACAATTTCCTAAGGTAAGCTGTTTTTACAATACTATTTATTAAAGAATAGTTCTACAAATTCTTCTACTATTATGTCTATCCTGTACAGTTTAATCCTAATGTCTATACTATCTAGTCAATCTGTTATTGTTACTATTCTATTGTATCTACTGTTTTCTAGTAACAGTCTGACAAAGTCAATTGTAATACTCTTAAAATACACATTCAGAACTAGTAGTAGATATAGTAGGCTAGTAGGTTTTATAGTTAGGTTCTTATTATGTTAGTATGTATTACAGTCTAGAATGTAGTTCTATTCTAGATCCTAACATATATTAGACTAATAGAATGAGTTGTGTAAGGACAGATAAGTCTTGTCTGTACTGAAATGTTCTAGTTTATTATATACAAAGTAATACAAGGTTTTACACATGTTTCTAGAGCTCAGAATCACTAACTAGTTGTCTAAGTATAGTAGTTCTTAATTCTTGTAAACTCTTATAATACTTTCAAGATTGTATCAAAGCTTACAACAGAACTCATCTGTGTTATAACTGTTCCTAATTGTTGTAAAAAGGTTAGGATCTGTAGAGATTTGTATAAATGTACTTCCTAAAGTTTCCTATACTAGGTTCTCATTTTCCAGACTAGTATTAAAGTCTAAGTGATAGAAGAGTGTATTAGTAACTGTGTTCTCTTCTCCTTTAATGTAATACAGTTTATAGTTATACTAGGAAAGGTCCTCTATCTATTAGGCTTGTCTCTAGAACAGGTTATACTGTGTATCTAAGTATTTGAGAGTGTAAGGAGTTTGTACTTGTGTACTAGGTAATTGTGTTCTATACTCAGACTGTTGTATTACTTAGACTCAAATGTTACAGGTTTTACTATTTTCTACAAGGATCTAACACTAAGAACTACTCTAGTTCTAGAATCACTTGTATTTATAGTTATGTAGATCTGCTCTCCTAAATTGTAGTCTACAGAAGTGAGACACTCATAGTTAGTAACAATAGACTTGATTGTGTTGAAAGTACATTAGTGTTCTAGCTTCTACTCTAAAAACACCTTATTATAATCCTTACTTGTAAGTAGGGAAAGAACTATAGTATGTTCTGTAAGGTGTAAAAGGTATACTATAATATACTATAAAAGTCTAAGGAACCTACAAACATTCTAGGCTCTCTAAGGTTGTAACTATTCTAGGATACACTTGACCTTGTTTAGGTCTACTTCTGTACCCTTTTCTGTAATTAGATGTCTGAGAAACTTAACCTTTATGTAGAATAACTTAGTTTTCTTTTATAAACAGACAAGACCCTTATTATAGAGTGTTTATATAACCTTTCTAATGTTTCTAATGTGTTCTGCCTCTAACTCTGACTAGATAATAATATTATTCAAGTAAACATGACAGATCCTTCTAATAAGATGTTCTAAGACCCTTATAACTCTCTGTTATTATATAACTAGTGTATTGTATAATTCTATTAGTATAACTGTCTACTCATATAGTCTGAACAGAGTACTAATTGTAGTAAGCAGGATATGTTCTAAATTTATATAGGTTTGAAAGAATGTGTTAGTCATATTAACCTTTATATATATGTGTTCTCTAATAGTATTATTTATGATTTTGTCAATGTAGAGTAGTAGAGTCTGGTTGTAGATTGTATTACTATTTAGTGTCTAGTAGTTATATACAATATACAGGAGGTCTTCTGGATCTGCCTTTAGGATTAAGAATGTAAGTAATGTGTATAGACTTTCTAACCTCTATAAACAACTAGCTTGAATGTACTAGTTTAAGAGTATATACTAGGCCTTCTAGTATTTCTACAAGTATGTATAAGACCTTGTAACTACTACCTTTAACAGGTCCTTAAACTGTATATTGTGTATAATCCCTTCTAGAAGTTTTGTAACAGATAGTATAGAGTCTAGGAAGCAATCTTAGTATTGTTACTTTAGCTCCCTATTTAAAGTCTTATATTACTCTAACTTAGCTAGTGTCTTAATACACTCTTAAACAGTTACAGTTAGGGATAGTACTGGTTCTAAGAGGATATATGTAGGTTGTAGAATACAGACTGATTCTGTCTTTTCTACCTTTATTAGATTACATTCAGAATCCTTTAGAATAACTATCTAGCCTTTTATATTAATAACAATTTAGTTCTTCTAAAGGAAAAGTGTATTAAGAATCATTTTATTATACAAGTTATTAGCTATACAAGCTTTTACAACCTTTAATGTTTATTTCTAATCTACTAACTATACTTGTAACTTTACCTACTCTGTAATCTATTTTTCTGACTCTTTTACTAATTTAATAGCTAGTATTATAATAATGTGTCTTTTGAGTAGGAAGTACTTAAGACTTATTTAGGACACTAGTTTCTTGTTAATCAGAACTGTAGAACAGTTAGAGTCAATTATAGGTCAGATACAGATTAGAGTAGAACTGTCTTCTGTAAGAATATAGTAGTTAGAGAATAGTAAGAAGTTAGAAATTAGAATGTACTCAGATTTGTCTCTACTTGTAAGTTCTAGTACTATAGACTACTTAGTTTGTACAAGTATAGTAGACTTTTGCTTTAAACATAGAGACTCTATATATACTTCTATAATAAGAACTGTGTCTTTAGGTTTTAGCAGACCTATTAGACAAGTATTACTCTTATAATTTACAAACAGTTTACAGTACTAAAAACATTCCTAGTTCTTTATTAGGAGTTAGTACTCTATATAAAATAAGGTAATACACTTTATAGTACTTTCTAAGGTAATCTTTAGGTTGACTGTTACTAGAGTAAACTTCCTAATGTATAGCTTCTCCTAGTCCTTCTTCTAGACCTGTTTTACAGTTAAGATAGTCTCTATACTATTGTAAACCTTTGTACAATTTACTTCTAACTGTTCTGTCAGTTTGTATACATACTCTAACTATCTGTAGAGTCTTACACAGTCTGTTACCTCCCTTCCTAGGATTGATTCTAGTGTTAGAAGGTGATCTACAGGATTAAGGATTTGACTATTTACTAGTACTATTATGTGTACCCTTTCTATATATGTTACAATCTGTTTAGTGTAAGTTAGAACCAGCTTTGTAAGAGTAAGGTAGAGCTTAAACTAAAGATCAGAGTGTAGATTAGTCTTAAGAGGCTTGTAAAGCCTGTCAGAATTAAAGTACTAATCTTCTACAAGACTGAAATTTATTCTAGTAACTTATAGTTACTATTTCTAGAAGTTGTAACTATCTTATTATGTTACAAGCAGCTTGTTCTAGGTTTACTCTACCTAGTTTGTAGAGAGTATCTTACACTAAAGCTCCTAATAGAATGTGTCTAGTATAAGCCTCTTAAGCTTAGACTGGTTATACTTGTACTACTAGTATAGTCTACTATCCTGTAAGTATTCTATTATAACTACAACTATACAGGTTGTAAGAACAGATTTAGTAGACACATACTTACAGAATGTAGAGATCTATAACTAGAGAGTATATAGTGTTAGATTGTTTAGAGTCAATATTAAAGACTTTATAACATTCTCTCAGATAAGCTAAGCTTTAGTAAACATAGTTTAGAACATTATAACTTTCTAGTAACTTAAGATAGACTCACTTATATTACTATCTACTTCTAATAACTCTAAGCTACTCTCTAAATTAGAGCTTAGAGTAGTTATAAATGATAGTAGTGTTAAGGAAGTGAATACTAATTCTCTAGTTAATAGAGGAGTAACTATAATAGCTTCTAAGAATACTTAATACTAAAGAAAACAAGACCTATTTATATGTAGCTAGAAAGAGGGCTGAACTTACTTTAGGGCTATAGTAGTGTGTTCAGAAAGGTTAGAGAGTTTTACTAACAGTAGAGAGTATTTAAAAAGGTTAAAGAACCTTACTAATAGTAGAAGATGTTTAGGAAGGCTAAAGGAACCTTACTAACATATAGTACAATAAAGACTACTTTGTTAATATTAAAAAAAAAGTAGAACAGTACTAGGGAAGTACTAAACACTATTACAAACAAGTTCTGTGTTTGTAGTAATATACAAAGGCTGACAGGACAAAGGTATCTTTGTTATAGTTAGAAATACAAACTGATACATATACTAACAAAGAACTTACCTTTATTATAGTCAGAAATACAAACTAATACAATAAAGGTAAAGAATACTAACTATATATACTAAGGAAATAGTCTATACTTAAAGGGGAAAATAAAAGGAGGAACAAAAAAGGGGGAACATAATACATACTTAAAGAGGAAGACAAAGAGGATAGTATGTATCTAAGAATATAAGGAAGGTAGTTATAATGAAAAGGGGACTTAATACAATTACAAGGAAAAGTGTGTAACTTAGTAAGCTACTATAAGAATCTGTGTGTAGGATACACAGTTCTATACTAGGACAGGTACAGAACTGTGTAGAAACTGTTGTAAGTTGTTAAACAGGCTTACACATGTACTTATATAGAGTGTAAAGTATAGATTACTAATTAGTAATTATACTAGCCTTTTAGTATAATGGTTGACACTACTACACTAGTGTTGACAGAGGATTACATAATCACTGATCAAGGTTGGCAGTTCAATCTCTAGAGTAGGTTGAACAGGTTCAGCTTAAGGCTCTGTCAGAAATAGTAACCCTTAGAGTCTTATATAAGGAAAACTCATACTAAAGTTTAGAATGTGTAAAGAAGTATAAGCTTAGTAGCTTACTATATGTGAACAGCTACTATTAAGGACAGTACCTTAATTTAGTAACATGTACTTATATAGAGTGTAGAGTATAGATTACTAATTAGTAATTATACTAGCCTTTTAGTGTAATAGTTAACACTACTATACTAGTGTTAATAGAGGATTATATTTGTTCTAAACACAATCTAGTAACTCTTATCTAATAATACTAAATAACTGTAAGACAATACTGGACTTTCAGACTATAAGGTTCCTAAAGGTATTACTACTTGAGAGAGACTCTAGTCAACCAGTAAATAAAGGCTAGAAATTGATCTTTACAAGTAGTAAGTTAAAAAGTGTTTAGAAAAGAGTATAACTATGTAAATTGTAAAGACAACACACAAACTCAAAAGAGTGAAAGAGAGTAAAGGATAGTAGTAATACAACCTTAAGAGTAGAGTATAAAATAATAGAAAAATAAAGTAACAAATGAGTGAGAGACAATATAGAATTAATAAGATAGTAAATCAGTTTAATAGTTCTTTAAGAAAGTAAAAGGTAAGCTTATAAAGAGAGTAAGGAATACTCAAACAAGTAGTAGCTCAGTTTTAGCAAACTAACTAAGTAGTAGCTTAGATTAGACAGATTGGGCAGATTGGGCAGATTGAGTAGGAGGAGTGACTGAGTAGTAGCTTGAGTTAGAAAAAGTTAAGTAGTAGCTCTAACTATATGTAGAAAACAAATCAAACAGTATTTTAGACTCAAAGGAGAGTTAGATTAGATAGAGAGGGTAGTCAAACAGTAGCTTAGACTAGGAGGATATTGATCAAGTAGTGGCTCAGACTAAGAGTAGTATTAAGGTAGAGATAAGTTTTTTGACTCTTATATTAGAAGAGATATGTTCTCTAGGTTAATAACACTCTTAAACTGTAAATGTAAACCTACAGCCCTTAATCCAACTATATTCCTAAAGCTACCAGCTAGGATTTATGCTAGGAGAACAAGTAGGAATACAAGAAGAGTCAAAAAACTAAGGAACTACTGTATTTACAGGCTGCTTTTTATAATAACTAAATAACAAGAGTAAAGTAAGGAATGAAACTTAAGAATAAGATTAAAGAAATAATAAGAACAAATATTGTAAAGCTAACAGGCATATTAGAGGCCAGGAAGAATTAACAGAGTATTGTGTATTAGAGAATATAGACTAAGAGACTATTACACAAAAGAGGCACAAGTTACTATATTAGGTAAGAAATAGATTGGCTGTGTTATAATTGTATACACTACCTTGTATCTCTGTAGCTCTCTCCTGCACTCAATACTACAACAATCTCTATGAAACTTTGTAGAACAATAGATAAGATGTTAAGAATCATAAAAATCCAGTAGTAATGTTGGTTTTTTTACAAAACTGACAGAGATATAAAGAAAATGAAATAGGTCCAATCCTGTAATCCTAACAATCTTAACATTCATGTTCTTAACTGTATTAACAATAGTATCTGAAGGTGTGTCTATATAAGTAATATTGTCCTAGTCATTTGCAATTCTAAATTAGAGAGCTCTGTTAGTTTACTTTTGTCATTACTCTCTAATTCTGTGTCCCAAACTTTCTTATTCTAAGCTAAAGACTGTGTTAGCAGGATTTCCTCTTTCTTCAGGTGAGCTAGTATCTTGAATCTTCTACTTGACCTAGTTCTGGATACTCTTCAACAACTATTACTTTCCCTTTCCTTTTCTTAACTCATAATCTTACACTCCCCTACCCCTCCCCCCTTTCAATTTCTTTAGAGTAGGGAAGAGTGTAACCTCTGAGGTTACACACATGACTTAGAATACATATAAAGGGGTTGTAGGTAGCTACTTTGAATCTTATCTTTGTACCTTACTTCTGTACTTAGGTCACTAGAGCTCAATCCTATATTATTGCCCGTTCTGTGTTCCTGAGTGAGGCTCCGGCCTTACATCTATAAACAATTGAGGGTAAGAGGGATTATAATATGTGTAAATAACAATAGAGAAGTCAAAGTACGATAGGGATCAAAGTGAAAATATAGCAGTGAATAAAGGAACAAGGGTTAAGGTATTGGGGGTGAATTTGTTGTTGATTCACTAGTCCCTTTCCCTTTCCCGTTCACCTGAGTATGAGGACCATTCAACCCTGCATGCCCACCCTCTTCTCTACTGACGTTACCAACGCCATTTACGCCTAGCATACCAGCACTCTGTAGAAGAGTCATTACCTCTGGTGCTTTTGTAATCTTCTCCACCTTCTCCCTTACAAGTTCCACCTCCTGGGGTAAGTTCTCGTGTAACTGTTCACGAATGATCTTCACAACGTCTTCTTTCGTTTCAATAAGGTGAGGCACGACGAACTTGGTACGAATGGCATCGAGGACGTGCGGAAAGAGGAGAGTGAAGAGATGTTGGAGTGTTGGTGTGTGTGCGGGTGGTAAAGACAACGACGGATCTGAGGAGGGTGACTCGGGGGATGGAAGATGGGATGACGAATTATTTTTTTCTTTTTCTTTTTCTTTTTCGAGGGACGCGAGCTTGGCATTGACGATTTCCCATTCTTTGAGCTGAGCTTCGAGTTGTTCTTGGAGATCGTTGCCTCGGAAGATACTCTCAACAGTAGCTGCACGGATCTGTGCGTTATGTGTCAGTACCAAGAACATATAAGAAGGAGAGAGAAAGATAAAAAAAATTACCCTGGCACCCTCTGCCTCTGCACGAGCCTGCTCCTCCATAATATTATTCATCACCTCCCTCATTTCCTCCTCGGCACCAATAAGTTCCGTAAGCTCCACAACAATCACCTTCACGTCCTTGTCCAACCGCTCTACGTTTTTTTCCAAACGCGTAACCCGCGCGAGCGGTTCTTTAACAAACTCCTCACGCCTAGTGTCGACATAATGATCTACCTGCGACTCGAGCTCCTCTTGTGCGTCATGCTCGGATTGGATGTAGAGGTTCTCGAGTTCGTGGAAGTCTGATTCGAGCTTTGTGAGTCGTTTTCGAATTTGGCGGTGCTGACGTGCGATGGCTGCAGACGCAGATGCAGCGGGGGAGGGAGACGCACGACCCAGCGTTGTCGAGCCCGAATCACTCGTATATGCGCTATCCTCTCCAACCTTCCTCCGTTTTGTCGCGCGCGCAGTCGCGTCCGTCGGTTCCCCATCCATCGGTGTAGAAGTTGGCACAGCATTAGACTTTGTACGCGACGCAACGAACTGTGTCACCTCCTTCAACTGCCTATCAATCCGACTCAACGCGTCCCCTAGCTCACTCGCCTGCTTCTTCACCTCCGCATGTCCATCTTCAATCACCTTCTCTTCTTCCTCCCTCTTTACAAGTTCGGTTAACTCGGGTCGTCGACGGACAGGCCAAAAATCGAGTTCCAGCAATTTCTCATGCGTAGATAACGAACGCGAACGCGCCGTTTCACGTTTCGCTTCTGCTGCTTGGAGAGAACGCGTTATGCTCTCGCGCACAGCATCACCGAGACGCTCAGTTCGTTCTGATGAAGTGAAAACTTGTTTCTCTTTGACGTCCGTGACGCAGTCAGAGTATGCTCTTTTTGCAGCGCCTGCTTCGAAGAGTAATCTATTCAGAGAAAGAAAAGGTAGTCAATATAAGACAGTCATAATAGTATTAATAGCGTGAAGGAACAGCTCACTCTATGCGTTCCCCCCAAAGCTTCCTGCGCTCCTCGCGTGTAAGCGACTCTTTCTTCAAAGAATCATTAGGAGGGTTGAGGAACGCTGGTTTTGGCGGCAACGCGGGCGGGAACGTCGTAACAGTGGAGGTGGCCGAGACAGGCGTTGGCGGAGGTGGCATTGACGAACGCGCCGAGGGCATTGTGCTCTCTGGTGGAGGACCAGCAGTTGTAAAAGAGTTACTGTTACTACGACTAGATGGACGCGAAGGACTGAAGGGAGGCGGAGGAGGAGGGATGGAAGGCGGCGGGTCGGGGGGTGGTAATGGATTGCGATCAATTGCTCGATCCAGGGCTGAAATTGAGTTAGTCACCCCGTGTTTATTTATGTAAGTTATTAATCGCGAAAATCCGGGCGTAAGAGATCCATCCAAAAATGATTAGATTCGGGATGATAGACGCGAAAGAAATTAGCGTACCTCGAGGTTGTCTCGGAGCAGAGGCCATACGTTCTAATAGAGAAGGAGATGTAGATCCTGTCTTGTCGCCGCTTGCTGTTCTTTTATGCCCATGGCCATCCAAGGACATCGGTTTGACACTAAATATCGGACGGGTGGCCTTGCTGTTCTGCCGTACAGGAGATCTTATGAATTCACGACTGCGTTCGGAACCTCTATCACTGGCACGATCCCAGTCGTTGTTGCTCTCGGTGCGTTCTCGATCACTAATGAAGCCTTCTTCTCGATCGCTGTTGGTTCTGTCGCGAGAGAAGTCCTGCGGTGTACGGTGGCCCTTGTTAGTCTCCCAGACCCGCTCTGCGCTCCTTCCACGAGCCAGTGGATAGGGAGACGGCGGTGGTCGGTTGTCCACACGGTCCAACAACGAATCCCGACGAAATTCCTGGGATAGGGTCCTGCTTCTGTCGGAGGACTGGCCATTACGCGGAAGGCGAGGAGACTGTGGTTCGTACTTGACGCGCGGCTCCGGACTTCTAGTTCTGCGTATCCTACCGAACGGGCTTGGTGTCCTCGGAACCTGATTATCAGGGTATTCATAGGCCTTGGGTGGTTTAGAGCGTTGTGCTGTGCCCCAGGTTGGATCCTCTGGGTGGACGTAGATACACTTCCACGCTGTGAACCTGCAGCCTGTCCGGTCGGGGGCATCTTGCTCAAGTTTCCACGGGTTTACGCGCGGATGGCCAGAGTCGTTGTACCACTGGGAAAGCCGGGGTGATTAGATGTGGATGAAAAGGGATGAGTATTAGAATAAGGACAATGGGCGTCTATGACTCAATGCTCACTTTACACCTAAACTTCTTGAACGGCGGAGGCATACAGGGCCCAGCACTGGAATAACCTCTGGCTTCTTAATTCTGTTTTTTTTTAATGAGTAACTTCCGACGGGATCGACAGGCCTGTTAGTTCTCCCCGTGAACTGCCGCACTTCGCTGAACTGTATGTTATAAGACGTACGGTTACAGCAACAGGATTTTAATGAACAAAAGGACACTAAGAGAATGCACCGAAAGATGCACACGCTGGATACACACGCACCAAACGACGGGAGATGCACGTTCTGGGGGACCGGAAGCGAAATGGTGTCCACATATGCACAAATACGCTCGTGGTGTGCAAATATAGTAGCCAAACAAGCTGACCAATAATTATTTATTACCCAATGTTCAACTTTTCTGTCCGCGCACTTTCTCGTCCTCTTGTTCTTGCTCTTCTTCCTTCACCGCGATCCCCATCTTCCCCTCGTCCCCCTCGTCTTCCTCGACGCCGTCGAGCTCATCGTCGCCCGTCACCCCCCTTGTCGCCCACCACGTCGGCCACAACCTCGTTTGTCACATACGATCGTCCATCTCGCTCAGTTCCCGCAGCGACTTCAATCTCCCCCTCCGCATCTGTTAGTGTAAGGAACATGGCAAACCCTTCGTCCTCCCACCACGACCGTGACCGCGAGCGTGAACGCGTGATTCGAGAGCGCTCGCACCACCATCACCGAACAATCTCATCGACAACACTTCTGCTCATCCTTTCGCTCGTCCTTGCGGTTCTCGCAGTCATGCTCTCTCTGCCCTCAACCCGAGGAGCAGGCTCTGCCGCCTCTAATGCCATGGATGCTCTCCGTGGTGGTGGTGGTGATTCGACGACTAACGGTGCTGGTCTTTGGGGCTCTTTCTTCAACCCGCGTCGCTCTGAGGCTCTCGTTGCTCGTGAACACACAGTCGCCAAGCGAGAAAGTGAAGTCGCTCAACGTGAAGCTGAGATTCTTGCTGGGGCACTCGCTACCTGCCAGCCTTATGCAACCGTAACTGAGTACATCGAGAATGCCCTTCCTGTACAAACCATCTACAAGGAAGTTATCCATCACACCGAAAATGGTGTTGTTCCTGTACCCCTGCCGACTCACGACACGAATACGAGCGAACTGACGAAGCGTATCGAGGATCTCATTCAGCGCGAAACTAAGGTCGCTGATCGTGAAAAGGACATGGGCCGTCGCGAAGAGATTTTGAACCGCCGCGAGCACGACGCGCAGCGTCGCGAGGCGTGGATCATTGAACAGCTCATGTGAGCGCGTTTATTTCTTTTTTCACATTTTTTTACTTCCGCTAACCCGACACTTCACAACCTTTACAGTGCACTCGGCGGTGATCCACAGGTGATTGAGGAGGAGTATGTGATCGACACGCCAGCGGGTGGAAAGCGCAAAATCAAGGTACCTCCTACCAATCCCCGCCGCTCCGAGCTCTGAGACGAAGGAGGGCTTAAGTCTCCCGTATATTCCTGCCTTCTTCAACTTGTACGGATCGTTCCCTCTCCTTCGTCTGGGGTTCGGGACGGTCCCTCCTCCCTACCCCCACCAGTATCAGGACTTACTGACCTCTGTGTTGTCTTTCGGTTTAGGCGTTTCCCCCTCCCCCTTCTGACAAGCCAGTGACATACACCGATAAACGTTCCGTACCCCTGCCGCCGCCTGCTGCGAGTTCTAGTGCTGCTCCGGCCCCTGCTAGCACTCGTCCTGCCGAGTTCCCTCGTCCGGTCTCTTTCAGTGCACCATCCGAGCCACCAAGCATTCCTACGACCATATCCGAGATCATCTATGAGAATGTACCGCTTTCTGCTGAACCAGAGTACGAAGAGGAGGAAGAGGAGACAATCACCCTTCGTCGTGCACGCAATCCCTTGCGTCGACGGCTTTGGTAAACGGCTCGCATGCATTTTACATACTTAGTTGGATGGATATTTTTAATGAAATGAACTCATGACTCCCCCACTCCCCTACCCCTCCCACTCTGGCGGCGTGGTCCGCGACGCACATCGATGTATTGTTGCTGTCTTGTTGGCTTTCCTTTTCCTTGCTCGTCTTGGATTCCTTAGACTTGTTTCGCCTCTGCGAGATGGGTTTTCTGTCTTGTCTTACACAACTGTACTGCCTTTTCCTATTACTACTACCACTACTTACAGCGATACCTATCCTCATCAATTATATCATTTTACTTACACTATCAGTCCTCACGAACAATTGGAATTGACTTGCATGAGCTCAATGCCTGATGTCTTTTATCACTTGTTTGTTTTTTTGACACAATATACAACAACCTAGAATGGATATTGATCAACATTGACTGATACACGATGAAGAAACACAAGAATCGATCTGCTTTATGAAAACCACTTCGGTTGAATTTTGTTATTGTAACGTTGTGTTAGAAATAAAGATGAAAGTATTGGTAGGCATTACCGAATTTGTGTAGGAGCACTGATTAGCTGTTAACTGTGATGGTAACGAATAGTCAACACAAAAAGCAAAAAGCTAGAGAAAATAGGTAAGTGAAATGCACAAGGTCTACTAAAGCCAGTGAGAGTAAGCAAACTATGGTAGGAAGACCGAAAGTATTAGTATTTTCAGTAAACCCACCATCCAAAAGAAGGCACCTACCAAAAAGAAGGGGAAAAAGAAACTGGAACATCACTTAACGACTCAAAGCGTTGTCTGCCCACGCTCCGGATCGCCCATCCGATGTACACGCACAGTCGGACCAAAAGCGACAGTACTCATATCCTGAGGCGTGATGAGGATGTATTGTTTGCTGTCTGACGCGTTGGCAGTGTCGATCTGTCGAGTTAGATAGATAGATAGGTGTATCAGTGAATACCAGTCGAAGGGAGAGGAGAAAGGAAGATACAGAAGGTAAGAAGGGAAAGGAGAAACATACCATCATTTTCATGGATATACGCCTATTGACAGCATCCATGAAGACATCGAATTCATCTGCAATCACACACTCATTAGTCCAACACCACCCTTCTCTCTGACTCGGATATCAACACGTACCCAAACAACGAATCGGACACCCAATAGCTTCCCAAAGCGCAAGCAACAAACAAATCGTCGCAAACGACTTCTCGCCCCCACTCAACGACTTCGGATCCTTATTCAACCCTTGCGTTGCAGCCTGGTCGTCCGTCTGCACCTTCAGCTCCAACTTCTGCTTGTCATGGTCGAATAGCACTTTCCCAAAGTAAGCTCGCATGGCAAGATGGTGCTGGAATTGTAACTTGGTGCGGAGTGCGATGTGTCGTCGGAAGTCGTGCCAGCGCTGCAGCCGTCTGACTATAGACTCTTTTAGAGCCTTAATGTTTGGGTGATGTTAGATTTCCTCTCGAAAAAGAAGCAAAGAAGAGCATAAACCCTACCCTATTGAGTTTCGATAGGTTCTTGAGATCTTGCTCCGTGTTTTGATATTTCTGCTTGGCTTCTTGAAGCGCTTCTTCTAGTTCTTCAAGAGTTGCTCCATTCCTAAATCGATTTAGCAACGTTGAAAAGCGCGACCACAAGAAAGTGCTTACTCTTTCTCTTGTTGCTTGAGCGCCGCCTGGACAGACTTCAGCTCACGCTCAACTTCAGTCGATTTACGAGGATTTTCGACCCTCTTGCCATCGCAGAACTCTTCAGCGTGTCTCGTCCAATTCTATTTAAAGCTGCGATCAGGTATGATAGGTCAAACAATACCAGAGACATTCGTACCTCGAATTCCAACTGCAGGTTCTTCGCGGCTAGCTCCAGCTCAGCGATCGCCCTTTGTTCCACTCTAAGTTTCTCTTCGCAAGTCCTCATCTCTGCTTGCGCTCGACTGCGTTTTCCGGAAGCATCCACAACTTCATTCTGCAAATTCAAAAATTTGATCGGAATCAAACTCGTTATCGCTATATATTCAGGCTACGACGTACCTCCAAATCACTTCTTTTGCTCTCAAATTCGTCCACCTGAGCCGTTATCTTTTTCAACTCTGTCAGCAGTTGCTTTTGCTCGTTATCCACCTCGCCCTTAGCTGTGACGAGATCCTTAAACTGGTTCACGATATTCTCTTTGGTCTCCTCCGCTTCCTAGCAACAACCGGTTCGGTCATCCGTCGACAAGGTAAGGTACTATTCACGAACCTTCATGGCCTCTTCTAAGGAAGAAATGTTGACCGGAATATCATCGTTGTGCTCATTCTGCAAGGTACGCAGGTCTTGCTTCAGTTTGAAAAGCCTGTTTTCGATACCCTTTGCTTCGTTCTTGTGGAAAAGCCATTTAGATAACAGACTAAAATATATCGGCGGGGACGTACACTGCGAATGGCACGTTGTCTATTCAGCTCGTCTAGTTCCTGCCTGTACTTCTGCATCTCGGTGTTCGCCTGCTGATATGCTTCGTCCGCCTGTCTTCCTTTTTCCTTCCAATGTCTGCAATCAAAGATTAATTTCCTAGACTATTGATATGATTCTGGAACCTCACTGTCTCTCTGCTTGAGGATTTTCGTGTGCGAAATACCGCATTCTGGGATCTTCATTCCTGAGCTCCTGAATTGGTTGCGAGTATGAGCCGCCCTCGCTAAACAAAAATTTGTTAGAGATGTCCAATTGGGTTGCTGTCATATCGCAGAAAGAGTATTCACGGATAGGCCGTCACCCTGTAAAAGTCAGCCGATATGGCTGTACCACCATTCGCCTCTTCCGCAAGACGCTCAGCCTCCACGCGAGTGGGAGCAAGGAAAGTGCGTTCAATCCGACTATTGTTGATTAGTATGCGTTTCACGTATTCACCACTAGGGTTATTAGGAAACTACACCAAATCAAACAAAGTTATAATAACTTGTTTAATAGGCAGATTAAGATAGACGTCACCTCAAGCACTCGCAATATAGTGACCTTATCCCTTGGAGGCTCACCGCTTTCGTATTCAAATAGATCATCCGATGCGACGAATACTTGCATATGGCCACTGCAAAATGGCATAGACATAGACGTCAGATATGATTGTACCAAATGACGAAGGCTCGAGCTTACTTTTTTGAATCCACTAGTAACTTTCTCAGCTGTACTCGATCACGGGCATCAGTGACAGCAAAAGACGTCATGTACGATCCCAGAGTTGCACGAATAATGTCTGTCCACTGCCGCTCACGCAATGAAACATATAACCCCAGAGGGCCCACAGGTTTCTTGCCGTGCCATGTCATTGTACTGATTCGCTCCAGAATCTGTTGCAAATTGTTTCCGTAAACACTGACACTGTCGACTGCTTGTCGGTTAAGCTCGTTCAACCGGCGAGAACAGGATTCCATTGTTGCTTTGCTATTCTGCAAAGTAGTTTCGGTATCGGCAACTTTAGTCTTTAATGGCCCCATATCCTCCTCGAATTGACGAAGGTGATCGTTGATCTCGTTCCGGCGGGCCTCGTGCTCACTGACAGCCTTCTTGGCCGCCTCCAGCTTACGCTGCCGTTCCTCTTGTTCGGCTTTCTTGTCCTCTTGCAGCTTCCTTGTTTCGGTAGCGATCCTCTCTTGAAGGTCTTCGATCGTATTTTTGGCCGTCTTTAGCTCGATGCTCATCTCCTTCTCGCTAGCCTAAAGAGTGGTATTAATGAGCATCCGAGGGGCCAGCTGCAAGCTTATATACCTGATACTCCCGAAGCTTCGTCTTGTTGGCCTTCAGTTTGCCTTTGATCTCGGCTTGCTGAAGGTTTAGATGATTAATATCACCAAGATCTTTTATCTCAGTCTCGAGGTCCGCAATCTTCTCGCTATGCTCATCGTGTAGTTTCTACGAGAACCGTCGAATAAGCATTAAAGTACGATTATGAGAGGTCATGTCGTACTTTGGTTGCATCAACTTTATCCTTGAGCTTAGGCAGCTTTCGCGATCTCCTAGCGACTTCGTCGATCTTTGCCTTCATTTCCTACAGGCGGCCCACAAACATGAGTACGCAAATAGGGAGGAGGATTGAGAATCATTCAGGCTGAGAATCCTTACTTCTTCTTTATCTTGGACAAACGCCCATGCCTGCTCTTGCTTCAGCTCGGTCACTCTTCCTCTTGTCTGCAAAGCTAGCTGTGCTCCCTTATAACGATTTTGCGCTTCGATAGCAGTAGCCTTCAGCTCGGGCAAGACCTCTTTCTTCGCTTCCAAAATCTTGTATGTTTTCCCAATGTTCTCGAGACAAGACTCATACTCTTCGCTCAGTTGTTTGAGTTGCGTGGCCTTGAGGAAAAACTTATGAAGGAAGCAATAAGCAATAGCAACTCCTTCTGACTGCGAAGAAAGCCTTACTTCGTATTTATCAGTAGGGTGAGAAGTGCTGAGAAACTGTCGTGCCGAATCTAATAGGACAGTAAATACACGGCAAAGTTCAAGGGATGCATTGACACTCCTTACCCTGCGTCAGTACATTCATGGGATTGTCGACTTGGATGTTCATATGATCGCAGATCTTTGCCAACTCTTCTCTCTTAGTACTGACGGTCTTCCCATCTCTACTTTTGATCTTGTATCCGGTGGAACCTGCCTTGGTGAAGTTTCGAATGATAGTGATTGATTTGCCATAGACGTCCGGCCTGTATGCGTCTTCTCCTTCATTCTTTAGGGTTATCGTTACCTCTGACCATCTATCGGTAGCGATTAAACCGAAAGACTGAATATTTTGACTCCTTGTACTCACGTTTTACCTTCCTGGATGAACGACTTAAGGCCGCTACCCCTGCCTGTAGTGATGGCCTTACCGCCCAGTGCGATTGTCAAAGCGGATAGGACTGCACTCTTTCCGCCTATCACAGTCGTTCATTGCGTATAGTCTCGAGATCTATGGTATGAATACTCACTTCCATTGTGTCCTGTATGGGCAAATTCTGGTGAGAAGCACTTTCTTGAGCATACGCAAAAAAACGCGTACCAATAATGAAGTTTATCTGCGGGCCAAAAGTGAACGATAAGCGCGGGTGGCACATAAATTGTTGCATTTCTAATGATTGAATAATGCCACAGTCGGCAATCCTCTAAGATACGCTCGCTTTCAGAAATAGTAAGCAAATCCGGTAGATTGCCAGACTCACTCCTTGGTAGTGTTGCTTCGCTTCGATTGAAGCTCTGACCAGCTCGCCATACCTGGCCTCGAAGGCCTTCTGCTCGTCACTCTCCTCCTCTCGGACGTGGTCGTCATCGTCGTCTTCGACGCGGGCGCGTTTGGAAGACGTTACAAATTCAGCATCGTCTTCGTCGCTTTCTACTCCGGAGGTCCTGCGTTTCCCCATACCTGTGAAAGTGGTCGTATCACCGCTACAGTCGTGGCGGAATGAGGCAAGGATAGCAGGCGTGGAAGAGGCGCTCACGCGCAGTGCCATTGGAGGAATCACGTTATGTCACACGCGTTACGTCGCGAGTCGCGTTTGTCGCATGTTACGTGCGGCTCCCTTGTTCACCTTCACCTTTGTCCCTCAACCTAGCATGATGTTCCGTAACTTCATGAAAGCAAACGGCAGGGCAGAAGTTGTGCCAGAGGCGCCCTCTCGACGACAGAGCCGTGCATTCTCTGACATCGGTACTGGCACACCTCCAAAGTCGCCAGTAAACGGCGGACGCGCCAGCTTGGCGTCTCACATGTCCCGAACACCGCGATCCTCACTTGCTGGTGGACTGCAACAGATATCTCCTTCCAAGCTGGTGGCACAGTCAATTCCACCTACAGAAGGACCTTCACGTTCGGCGTCGCAACCATTCGATTGGGAGGCTGTCCGCCTTAGAAAGCCGCCTCCTTATGGTGGTCCACTGGATGGTGCTAGAGCCAGAGCGGCCCGGAAAAGTGAAGCAGGTCTGAAAAATGCGCAGAAACGTGTCGTTAAACGACCCGGTCTGTTCAAAAGGTGAATGAAATTGTAAATTAACGGTACATTTTGGTCGCTAACTTAAATGGTCAGAATTTCATCCTTGCCCAGCAGGATTGTAGACGAGATCTCAATGTTCCCTCATAATGTCCCCCTACCAGACCCAAAGCCAAGCGCGTGGATAATTGGTGGCTCATTACACGTAATTAACCTCTTGGTTCGTGTTTCACAAAGCCGACAAGTCGCCGAGGAAGAATTACCGTGGGCCGATCTGTACAACGAGCACAGAGGTACAAGCTGGTTTGACTGGGTGAGTCTGATCCATCAAAGGCAAATATTCTCATAGTTTATTCCGAGCTTCCAGACAACGCCTGTAACCTTCCTCCTTATTGCCGCCTCCTTTTACAATGCCTTCCGCCTTCTCTCTCAGAACCGCGTCTACTTCCTCCACCATAGGACTACACTTGTCAACTCACCTCGTGCGGCATTCGTCGACGCGCAAATAGACCTTACCCCACCTGAGACACCTTCGCTTTTGTATCGTGTATTCTCTTGGCTTTGGTATCAGTTCTCCGTTTCCTGGCGTTTCTTACTCAACTTTAAGCCACCGGCTCCGCGCGTCGCCGAGGGCGCACGTGTAGAACGCGTGCAACAGCTGAGCGTATGGGAGCCCGGTGAACTGGAAATGAGTCTCTTCGCGGTGTACTCCCCTGCTCACGCGTTCTTGTGGGTGGCGACAACCGGTTCGAACTGGATTGTGATGTTCACGATTATGGGTATTATCGGTCTCCAAGTGGGTTTTCCTTGCACGAAACGCCGAGTAAATTTATCTCATGTCTATTTTCAGATTCATCTTCTTTGCAGTAGCTACGCAGGGTTGATGAAAGACAAGCAGATCCTCTCCGCGGAAGTAATGAATGAATATAACGAAAAGGTCGGAGATGATAGTGTGTTTAAAACTTTTCAACTGACTAATCTGGATACGCAGTTCGTCAATCCACGCGTCAATCCTGTTCGCTTCGACAAAGCGGTCATGACACATCAAGCCGAAGTTATCGACTACTGGAACGACTACGAATCAGACCGCTATTAGCCTCTAGCTATGCTGCAGATTTAATCAGTGAACGTCTTCCAACCCTTCCTACTAAATCATTTTGTTTCCCCTCCGAATCTTAATGTCCATGTCTATTCTTTTACGTTCGTTTCCCACGCCGTTTAACGGAGTAATATCTCACCATGCTGTCTATACCATTTGAATTGAACCCATGCTATCTATCGCTGTGGAAACTTGAAGTCTTACTACTATGTACACCATTTCTGATCTTCCTTTGTACACTAGATGACGACACGCTTTATTACGCGAATAAAAAGGTAAATAAATTAAATAAACGAATCACAATGGTTTATTTGGTAGCAAAGATGGGTTATGCATTCTGAGCACTGTAAACATTAAAACAAAACATTTTATCACGTTTACCAATCAATTAACTCTTTGCTTCCCCTGTAGCATTCTTAAATTCCTCCAGTGCTTCCTCACGTTTGTCATGAACACTTTCCTCAACCTGCAAAGCTTCAGCCCTCGACTTGTATTCTTCCATCTTTTTCTTCCCTAATTGGAGATTCTGCGCCGCTTCTTCTGTGTCATCAATTGGTGGCATCTGGTTGTCCAAAGCAAGTATCTTGTTATAGATCTCTTCAACCTTCTGTCTCTTGTCATCTTTGCCTGAAGAAGTGATAGTCTCCAATGCCTTACAAGCAGCATCAAGTATGACTGGCATCTTTTCTTTGTAAGTTGTTGATGTATCAAGCGTGTCTCTGATTTGAACCAGAAATACTTTAAGTTTATTGTTATTTTCCTTAAGGTGCTCGTCAATGTAGCCTTGTTGATTAGGATCTATGTCAAGCTGTCTTTCAATCGTACTAATTAGTACATTCAAGTCCAAGATGAGATCTTCCACAGTCCTCTTCACGATTATTTTCTGTTTTCCTGATTGGTTATCTTGATCCTTGTACTTTCTTTCCAACCCGGGAGTTGTGTTTTTGTCAGTATTATCTTTACTTTCGCCTGGCCGACAGGTCCCTTCCGTAATCTCTCCTTCCTTTTGTTTCTCCTCTTGTGCTGTCTTGCAACTTTGATATAGAGAATCAATTTCATTCTGTAGTTTCACCTTGATGTATGGGTTAACAATTGCTTTAAGAGCACCAGAGCGTGTCTCATTATATTCACTCTTTGCAGAACAACTAGAAGCATTGGAACACTTAGAAGATTTACTGTTGGGCATGCTTCCAATTCCAATAATCAGTCACTGTAGTAATAGCAGGTAGTGTTTGGGTTTTAACTTGTTAACAACACGAATAATGAGGTTGAGGGGTGTCATTATAAACAATATATTGCAAAGTTTATTGTTGTCATGTCGACACGATCTTTGCTTGTTCTTCTTGATGTGATTTACCTTTGTCGTCGTCAAAGTGTACTCTTGGCAAGATAAGTTTGTCCTTGTTGGTATTATATCAATTCAAAAAATCGAATCTATTCCTGAGCTCTCAAATTACTATTTGGCCAGTGAAGTAGAGAAAGATTAATCATTGAGTATTATATATTCAACAGGACAGATGAGACAATCTTGTTCGTGCTAGTAAAATGGCTAGTTATTCCCCTCAGTAGCTTTCTTAAATTCCTCCCGTGCTTCCTTGCACTTATCATGAACACTTCCTTTTACTTGAAAAGCCTCAGCTTTCCTCTTATATCGTTTCATCTTTTCCTTTCCTGATTCGAGTTTCTGGATTGCTCCATGTGAGTCGTCCTTTGAAGGCATTTCCCCATCTGATTCAAGGATTCCTTTATAGATTTCTTCAACTTGGCCTATTTGTTCACTGTTGCCAGTAGAAGCAAGTATTTTCAGTGCTTTACAAGCTGCTTGTAGTGTCCCCAGCATTTTTGCCTTGTTAATCAAAGCTGCATTAACAGCGTCTCTCATTTGAACGAGGAAAGACTGAAGGTCCTTGTTTTTCTCCTTAAGGTCCTGACTTATATAAACCTGTCCTCTAGTATCAATGTCAAGGCATCTCCCAACTGTCCTGCTTAATATATTTAAATATTCTATAAGGTCCTCTAAAGCCCATTTTGCTTCATACTTTTGTATCTCTGTCCCAAGAGCGTGACGCATATATATTCTATACAATTCCGTGCTCTTGCTTTTGTCAGCAGCTTGATAAGAATTAAATTCCTCTGCAACTGTCCTTATTGCCTCTTCCTCTTTGTGTTTCTCCTCCCGTGCCTTCTTGCATCTTTCATACAAAGAGTTGACCTCATACTGTAGTATCACTTCAATGTATGGGTTCACAATAGCTTTGAATGCACCAGATAATGCCTTATCATATTCATGCCTTGGATTGTGACTAGTAGATGAATTTCTTGTATTATTAGAAGATTCCTTTTTCGACATACTCCCCGTTCTAGTTGACTATTACCAATTAATGTTCAGTCTTCGACAGGATGCTTAAAAGAAAGAGAGGTGGTCATATGTACAATGCAATTGAGGGAGGTACTTATAATGCAAGAATCCGTCGTGATATGGAATCATCCTTTGCATTTTGATCTTGATGCAACTTACCAGAAAAAAACTTAGATGTGTACCTTTTTGATTGATAATAATAATGTCGTAAGTCAGAAGGGCAAAGTTAGAGATTATGTAATTGGAACATGTATTGTCGTGAACTGGGCAAAGTTCAAGTTATTAGTGCTACTTGAGTGAGTATTTCACTGCTATGTGTGTTCCTAATTTTTCACTAGAGTAACCCCCTTTTCAACATTGTTATAATTTGTTCCAAAGGCAAACAAAATACTATGTAGCGTAGAATTTCATCAGAGCCATAATTATTATCCAGAGTATTGGCATTTCTAGGTGTATTTTGCGGTCAAGAGCACTATATTACATAATTAGATGATTTGTCACCCGGAATTTCGTGACAAAAATTTGGAGTCGGACCTGCTGGCGGCTCTTCTCACCACTTGCCTCAAGTGCGTCAACCTCCGCTTTTCATTTCTCCTCTTTCTTCCTTTTCTAAAACCTCTCCCCTTGAGCTGTTATGAGCCGCGCAGCGACACTTTCTTTACTGCGCCAATGTACGGCGAGTATCTCGTCTCCTGTGGCGGGGCCAGCAAGACGCTCAGCTTATGCAGCGCGTGCGCTTGCGTTCCGGTCGGGTTCGAGGTTATATTCTACCCAGAACGAACAGAACTCGTCGGAGCGAAGTTCGGAGAATGGAGAGAAAGAAATGTCGGGAAATGGTGATAGAAAGCAAGAGAATGGTGCCAGGCAGAGTGAAAATGCTGAGATGGACGCCTCGGAATGTATGAAGAAGCTCAAAGCAAAAGAGGGTGAAGTCGTTGACCTTACAGTGCGTGTTCACTTTGGATCTAGCCTAATTGTCGAATGGAGTTTTTGCTGACGTTGCTGTTTGTTGCCACAGAGTCGATTACGCTACCTTCAAGCTGACTTCCTCAATCTCCAAAGAAATGCCGCACGAGAGAAGGAACAGACCAAGGATTTTGCCATCACTCGCTTCGCAGGCGACCTCCTAGAAACCGTTGACGTCCTCTCACTTGCGCTGAAATCTGTCCCGGAAAGCGCACTAAAATTGCCAGCCGATGACTTACCTGCCGCTGCCTCTCAGTCCGCCTCCGCTTCGTCATCCTCCGACTCGTCTTCATCCTCCTCCACCTCTACATCACCCAATTCCCAAGCAGAACCGACGAAGACCGCCTCAGAATACCTCCGCGAACTACATCACGGCGTCGAGATGACACATCGACTGTTACTCCAAACCCTCTTCAAGTACAACGTCAAGCCATTCGACCCAACAGGGGATGCTTTTGATCCTAATCGACACGAGGCACTCTACCAAGCGCCCATCCCTGGCAAAAAACCTGGTACCGTCATCGACTGCCAAAAACAGGGCTTCACGATAAAAGACCGCACGCTCCGCGCCGCGCAAGTCGGTGTCGCCGCTGAGTCATCATCATAACCCTAGCTGCTGTGATGCCAGGGGAGTGGTACCTTGGGGGAGTTAGAGACGATGATGGACATGGACTGGACTACTATGCTACATATACGTCTTGTCTTGTCTCGGGGGTTACATTTTAGACGGGCCTATATCCCATTATTTCGCATAGTCATTACTTAATTCTTTTGCAAATTAACGAATCTCTACTCCTAGCTCTTTGGTTGCGCGGTCCTTGATGATATTGGTTAAGACATTGACTTCGGTGTTCTCGAGGTTCCTATGGGGAGAGAAATTGCTTAGGGAAGTATTGACAAGTGGATCGAGCTAGAACTTGCCTTTCCATTGACCTGAAAGTGATCCGGAAGCACATACTCTCTTTCCCTGTCATTGGGTGCTTGAATTGATCAAACTACAGAATCAAAGTCAGCAAATCACAACACGTCTATCTGCAGAACAATAATACAAGTAATAAAAATAATCACCAGTGTCACTTCTTCCGCTAGGTCCCCAGCAACAACGCGCACGATATCGCAGAAATCATTCGAGTGAAAGCGCTCCGGTAACCAGAAGCTAACGTCTCGCCATGTGCCAGGGTACTTGGAGAATGGTTTGAACGTCGTGATTTTGCCTGGTTGGAATTGTCCGAGGAAACGCGGGTCCTCCGACCAAAATAACCTGATATCAGGAATTTGGTAGAGAATCATTGCGATACGTTCGAGTCCCAGACCAAACGCCCAGCCGATTTCGTTCTCAATTTCTACACATATGTCACGTTGTCGTTAGTGATGGTAGTTTATTCAAGACCAATTTGAAAGACACGACGTACTGGAATTGGCCAATGTTGCTTGTTGGATGACGCCGCAGCCCAGAAGTTCAAGCCATTTATCACGGAAGAGAACCTCAACTTCGTAGCTCGGGGACGTAAACGGGAAGAACGCGGGTATCCAACGGATTTGTAACGGGTTACTTTTTGACGCTCCCGCTACACCAGCGAAGAGCTTGAAAAACATTAACGAGAGCGTGTATTTAAGATTTTGAGTGACGAGGTCTGCGAGTTGGGGGTCATGGTATGACTGGTACGGGTTTCCCGAGTCTACGCGCGTCTTATCCTCTAGTTGGACGTTTTCATAAGATAGTTCAGAGCTTAGTCGTTCGTTTTCTTCGATTAGAGATGCGGAGGTTGCTGTGCGGTCGTGTTTGAAGAGCCGTGCGCCCTCCATCTGGTGGAAAATGGGATAATGACTCGCGTCAATTTCGTCTCGACGGAACACGTCGGCTGTAAGGAGCCATTTTTTATGTCCCGCCGCGAAGATCTCGACTTCATGCGCGCTCGTATGTGTTCGGAGCATCAAGTCCTTATTCACGTAGTAACTATCTGTGACTGCACGCCCCGGGTGGTCAGGCGCGAAGGAGAGGTCGTCAAAGTTCTGCTTCGGGGTGACGAGCGGCGGGAAGCTGCTGAAAAGCGCATAGTCGGCGAAGTAGTCCTCAATAAGCGCCTTGAGGGTGGCAAGTGGGTGCGCAGGTTTGTCAATTAGCCGTGCATTGAGCCGAGAGAGGATGGCAGGAGTGATGTTTGTGTAGGAGTCTGTTGGGTAGTGCCTACCGAGCACTTCGATTGTTCCAGGTTTTGTCACTGGTGCTGCTGAGGCGATAGTATATCGACGACATTGTGCTGAATGCAGCCATGTTGACCAACTACGCGACGGACGCAAGGACAGCGTCCTGAGCATGGTGCCCTATGTATTCCAGTCTCCTTCACTTCAGCAGCATGTACGGTAGATCGGCCGGATATTGCCGGCTACCGCCCAGTAAGAAAGCGTGACATCCGTAAACGCGCACAGTCACTACGCCTCCGAGTCACTCCTTACCTTCCACTGTAAACACTTATTATCCTCGTCAACGAATACTTCAACTTCATTCATCAGCGACTACTCTCATATATGACCGATGTCGTCGTTTAAAATCAAAGTACCGGGGAGAAAGCAGCAAGTGGGGCCCTCATCCGAGGTGAGTTATTCATAGAATAGATATGAATATTCATTTTCCAAATGCACTGCATGATTCTCATGCTCACGCTCCGATGATGTCCCATTTAGAAGCCGGAACTATTGCCACCACCGCCGACCACTGCCCCTAGGAAGAAGCGCAGAGTCATCAGCGACGACGAGGACGACGGAGAGCTCTCTGAGCCACCTGAAAGTGAAGAGGAGACACACGAAGCACACGAACACCAAGAACCAGGACCTTCCAGTGAGTCTGAATTTCACTCAATCATTCTCCTGGGCGCGATTAATGCTAATAGTGCGATGATTCTCATTTTATCACTTAATCTTTTGCAGAACAAAGACGCCGAAGGCCCAGTATGTACCAAAACGAAGCGCCAGATCCAGATAAACTCTTCGAAGACGACATGGATTTGGATATAGTCAACACTGGATTCTCAAACGAAGACAGTCACCCGGTCGACACTGAACGTGCACCAACGCCAACTCCTGGTCTTTCACGCAAACGAAATAAGAAGAAATCAACTGTACTATCGGACGAGGACGAGGATTACATGGATGCTGGGAGGAAGCAAAGTGATAATGAAGATGATGACTTTGTCGTTGACTCGCCGCGGCGTAAGGGCGGACGGAAGGGTGGTACGGGAGGTGGGAGAGGCCGAGGCAAAGGTATGAAGGAGAAAGGAGGTGGAATCGGTGAGACACAGGTCAAAGATGAGCGGAAGGTTACTGCGTCTTCGACCTCCGGAGGTGGTGAGATAAAGGCAGGCGTCAAGAGAAGACGAGAAACGATTTCCGAACTAAACGTCGACAGCTCCTCTACTGAGGTAAAATCTACTGTTACAGTTGCAGAACAATCTTCCACCGCCCCCGCTGACACGCCAGCAATGAAGCAACAACAAGAAGGTAGTACGCCAGCACAGCCTACTTCAGCTTCAAAAGTCCGCAAACTACCACCAATTAAGAAAAACAAGGCACTCGGCGGCGCTGCCGGAACCTCCACCGCACCGTCCTCGGGTCCTTCCACTCCCGCGGGTGCAGGTACCGCAGCGACCGCTGCTGCGAAATCAAACATCACGGGTGGAACATCGACACCGGGCGGTTTACCCATTCACACGTCTTTACCACGTAAACCCGTGCAGAAAACAGCCGACGTGGACCTATCAAGTCCAGATATCTATAACAGTTTATTCAAGAGTGGGTCATCTTCTGCTCCAAGGGTCGGAGTGAACTCAAGGTTTGCATTGTTTTCCTATTCAGTTAATTGCTAATCTCCTCACTTTTTTGTGTGTGTTTTTGTTCGTATAGAGTGAAAGAGGAAGAACGACGGAAAGAGCTAATGAAAATGCGAGACGATGCACGAGCGGTGCGTATGGTGCAATTACAGGTACGTGCAGTACTCAAACCCTCATCAACCTAATTTCCTGATTCCTTGAAATGTTTTACTATCATCAACAGAAAAACCAATTCGACCTCCTAGCAGGCCAAGACAAAGTCGCACTCTTCGACGCAAAGCTTCACGAACGGAACAGTCCAGCTCGGTATCCTAATCGACTTGGAGAAGTTATGAAGATATGTTGTCAGAAGTGGGATGCGGGGTGTACGGTGAATAGAGGTGAGAGTGGAGGAGGGCGGTTTAAACGGGATGGGAATGGGGCAATGGTGCCGACTGATAGCATTTGGTGAACGGATGGATGGGTTTTTGTTTGCGATTCGTGGTTGTAGTGAGTTGTGGTTTTTTTCCTCGTTTTGTTTCGTTCTTAGCTTATTTGTCCCCTCAGCTTTAATCTGTCGTCCCTGTTTTATGACGCGCTGCGTTGGACCTAACAATCATAGTGATTTGATAATGTAATTTCATCTTCTTTCAAACCATTTCAAACCATTCAAGCATTTACACACCTACTGTATATCACTACCACCCTGTTCATCTAGATCATGTCATGCATCATACAACCATCCAACCAGCAATGTGTGGAAGATGCACCTGTATTTCACTTGTTGTAAAGCCAATTAGATCCTATGCCAGAAAAGTTTTCTTGACTCTTTCTATATTTCTATTACTGTGAGGTGAACGCAAAACTATCCCCTCTGTACATATCACATCACATCCTCTCACTTCAAGCGCCAATCGTTCCGTCCTACTCATTCTATCCTCTCCAACTCAACTAATCACTCACTCAACTGACTTCTAGCTCCTTTTTCTGCATAGCCTACTGATTCGAGGGTTGACCCCCAGTTGAACGTGTCAGCAATTCGGCAGAAACACGGGAAACAACTTAACTCACTGTATATACTGTATACCTTACACGTATTGAATGTGCTTAGATTTGACTTCAGATTGACGCTCAGTCTTGCCTTTCTTTGTTAAACGATAGCACTTAAATATGTACCAGGCTTCTTTGATAGACATGGGATTTGAAAATTACAAGAGATTGATTTGATTTGATTTGATTTGATTGACATGGTGAGATTTGATATTGAGATTTGAAATTGAGGTGAAGCTGTGTTTTCCTTTCTTTCTTTCTATTTTTTTTGTTCTTTTGTGTTGTTTCTGACTAGGAAATTAACGAGACGATACTCGTGCCAAATGCATGTTGTCTGTCATTGAGTTTGCAAGGAGTAATACGAATAGTAACTAATTATGAATGTTTTTTTCTTACATGAAGGATGGAAATGTATTAGATAGTGAACGTAAATATTAATATTGTGTACAGATTGTCTCGTCAACCTTTAACATCGAACGAAAGAAAACGAGGATTCGAAAGTAAATGGATACGAGGAAAAGAAAGGGATAATCAAGTCTTAGTATCATTCTTCACCTCCTTCTCTTTATCCCTTTCATACCTCTCCCTCGCAGCAGCAACAACAACCTCCTTCATACGCATATACCCACCCCACAACACCCGCCACTCACTATCCAACAACTCCGAACTTGTTGGAACTATAACCTTCGTCTCCTGGGAGTTGGAGTCAAGTGAATCGAGGTTGGAGAGAGGAATACCTGCCCAGGCGAGTGCACGCATGTAACAGCGAAGCGCTGCACGGTGTTCTGTTTCTTGATTTTCGTCTAGCGGTGAGGATGAGGATGAGGTGGATGGAGAGGAAGAAGGGAGGGTGGAGGTGAAGATTTTCTTCCAGAGGGATTTTGATGTTGATGTTGACGATTCACTCGAGTCCTTAGACGAGGACGAAGACGAAGACGACGGAAAAGAGGAGGGGGAAGAAAAGGCGGCAGCGTTCTCATGTAAGATCCCAGAAAGCGTCCAAGCATATAACGCCGTCCTCCTCGCGTCTCGTAACAGACTACTCGCAGGAGTGTTCAACACCCGTTCCTTCGCATACACTTTAGTCAACTTCGTCGTCTCGCTCGATAGCTCTTTCTTCCCCTCACCCGGCTTGGATGAGGCGGAAGTGGAAGAAAGCGCATGCACGACATGTTCAGACTCAATCGCCGCCTGCGCGAGCTCTTCAAGTGTCTGCGTAGGCGGGGCCAAACGGAGCGCGTAGGTGATTTCAGCTCGGTGGAGTGCGAGGAGGGAGAGTCGGTGTTGGAGGTAGAGATTGTGTAACGCTTGAGGCGGCGACGCATTACCGATATCATTACCGCTTAGTGAACCTGAATTTGACTTTTCGCTAGCAGATTGTTGAACCTCGCTTGCATCCTGGGGTGAAGCTGAGAAGGAGGGTGTGGACAGACTGTTTGAGGGGAGTGATGGAGCTAAGAGAGTAATCCCGGCGTCTTGTACGGCTTTTGCTTCGGAGAGAAGGCCGAGTTGTGCGTACGATGCGGAGAGGGAGGAGAGTGCGGCTGCGACAGTGCGTTGTGCGTGAGGAGAAGCAGGAAGGCAGTCAGGTAACTCCAGACTTGATTCAGAAGAGTTAATCGCGTTAGAGGTAGAAGGTAGATGCGACTCGTCTGAAGCAAGCTGTAGTGAGCGAGCCCACCACGAGCGTGCCTCTTCTGCATCGCCTAGCCGAGAGTTTACATCGCCGAGCTTGAGTGCAAGACGCGCAAGTTCGTCGGCCCCCGATCCGAGATGCGTTTGCTCATCCCATACACGTTCATATGCTGCGCGAGCATCATACAGTGAACCTTTTGAACCAATACGCTCCAAAGTGGCAGCTTTCCTTGCAAGTATGTCAATTATCGTCTCCGGACGAATTGGTTTACCATCCTTCAAACGTTCATTCGCAAGAGCAAGCGCCAGAGTCAGGAAATCATGAGAATACTCCAAGCGGGCTTCAACCGCAGCATTTGCATTTTGCGCGTTCGCAAGGGCGTTTGAGCTGAGTACACTTGCACCTGTGCCCCAATGCTGAGCCATCCAAGCGGATCGGAGTGCATGAGCAGCCTTCATTCCAAGAGCAGGGTCCGTCCCTCCGCGCTCGCCTCCTGTCCAGCGCTCTGCTTCACTTATCCAGCCCCAGCGCGCAAGCTCGCCATCTGGATCTGATGGTTTTGCGAGCTCAACATTCTCCACCCAGAAATGTGTCGCCTCGAAGCCAAGGAGAGTCCCACCAGTGATGAAGGCAAGACCGATGACGGAGAACTTGGTGAAGCGGTACCAGAAGTTTAACGTAGACAATGTCGGTTTTGAAAAGTTTTGAGGAGGGATGCCAACGTTGTCGAGATTAGGAGGTGGATCGTTCAGAGGAGTGGCAGCACCGGCACTGCTGTTGATGGACGGACGCGGTGCTGGACTGCCTTCGGGACGCTCGGACGGCTTGGGCGTCTGCGTGCCATTCGACAGATGTCGAGCCGAGGAGCGTTTCGCTGTAAGCGCCGCACACTGTATTACGACTCGCCGCGAGCGTGGAACGTTTGTCGCGAGTCGTAGCATGAGAGAAAGGCACGACGGGATGGCGGGCTCGTCAGCGGCGACACAACACGCGAGACGAAAAGAAGCGAGCGTCGATCTTTACATAATTGGATGATGACCAAAGCGGGAGCAAATAATGAAGGCGTCAATCGATCGTCGGTGATCTACGGCATGCCGTCCGCGTGCTAGAAGTTGTTGAGACTGTGACGGCCATCACCTGCCTTCAGTCCGGTGCTTATCCTAACCCATTGTAATTGAACTAGGCGTGTCTGGCCCTGTTCGCTTTCGGCGGTTCATCTGCACACCTCTGAATAAATACCCGTCATCCTGCATCATGCACCCGCGCCTGCCTTCCTGCAGACCCCCATCTTCTAGTTCACACAGACTAGGGCACGCATCCCGCGGACAACTAAATGCGCGCTGCAGCCCTCTGGTCACTTGCGCTAACTGCGCTCTCGGCCAGTGCCAGTCTCTTCACGCCAACCCCGACAACAAAGACAAAGCGTTGGGATCACGGCTTCGTCACAATCGAGAATGGCAGGTTTATTAGGAATGGCGAGTCAGTACCGCACTTCTCTTGTATATGTATATATTGCTCCTCTCTAATAGCAATACCACCGCAGGCCCTTCTCCTTCCTTGGCACCAATGCATACTGGCTGCCATCGTTGAACACGGAGGCAGACATAAACAGGACAGTCGCCAACATCTCCGCTCATGGCATAAAGGTCATACGCACCTGGGCCTTCAATGACGTCGATGAGATCCCCGTCAACGGCACATGGTTCCAGCTCGTTCAGAACGGCACCACTTTCGTCAACACCGGGTCAAATGGCCTCCAGAAACTCGACCAGGTTGTAAAAGCCGCCGAGGTCAACGGTGTCCTGCTCATTCTTTCCCTCACGAACAACTGGAACCCGCGCCCACTCATCGACAACACCACCGTCGTCCCCGTCGACGGCTCCCTTGGCCGGAGGGACGTCACAGTCGGCACAAATAATTCCTTTCCGAGAAACTTCTTGTCAAATGATTTCGGTAAGTTCTCATCCCATCTTCTCTGCGCCGCATTTTGCCCGACCCTTTCGGGAAATGTCAAATCCGAGTACAATACTAAATCAGGTTCTATCTTCTAGGCGGTATGGACGCATATGTTCGCGAATTTGGAGCGACGAGGCAGCATGATGAATTCTATCTCAACGAGACGATCGTCAACATTTTCAAGAATTACACTACCCAGGTCGTCAACCGTTACAAGGACAGCCCTGCCATCCTTGCTTGGGAGCTCGCGAATGATCCACGCTGCAGTAGCTCGATTCTTGCAAGCAACGTCTGCAACACCACCACTGTTACGGGATGGCATCAGGATGTTGGACAACACGTTGCAAGTATTGATCCAAACCATCTCGTCTCGAGCGGTGCCAGTGGTTTCCAATGTGCAAACTGCCCGAAGCTCTTCCCTCTTGCCCCAGCACCTTCTGTATCGGCGACTCCCCAGCGCCGAAAGCGCAACTTTAAGCCCTTCTCGAACGACCGTATTCTCGCCGACGTCAAGGAGAGTCGCAAGAAGACGCGCGAAGTGAAGAAGCGCCAGTTACTCGACAGTGGCGATGGTATACGTATTCGTGGACGCTGGATCGCAACTCGTGCGTATTCCGTTTCTCATTGATTTCCTATTTCGCTCGTCACTTCGCCGTTTGCTCAATCTGTTTCATTCGTTTCGGGTATAGGGCAATCGGTCCCATCTGTGGGTACAACTGTAGGGCCCGCCTTCGACGGGTCTTCTGGCGTCGATTCTCAGGACATTCTCAATGCCCCGTCTATAGGCTTCGGTTCATTGTATGTTCCCGTCCCTTCTTGTTCTCGATGAACGTGTTCGAAGCTGATGTCTATCTAATCTTGTCCCATTCTCGCATGCTCCTGTGACTCCGCCATCGCCCTTCGATCGCCCTTGGCATATAATTTGCCATGCTGTGTCGCTTCTTCATGATGCTATGTTTAATTGCTATGTGGGGATGACCTGCAGCCAACTCTTCCCGGACCAGAACAACTACTCAGTTGCCGGGCCGGACCCCAACCTCCCGGCGTTCAATCAAACAGTCCAGGATGGCCTTCAATTTATCACATTGCAAGGGCAAATTGCACAACAGTACGTATCACTTCCCTTTTTCCATCGGCCATCCAGTACATCACCTTTGAAATTCTCCACTTGTGCCTTCTTTCCCTTGTCCCGGGCATTGTCATACCCAACCCATTTTCCAATCTCCCCGTACACACGCTTCGGCATTCCTTTACCGCTCCGGGAGTTCCAGATCTTGATAACGATACAATGAAGTTTGACGGGATCACTCTTATTTTTGTTTTATTAATTCCTTTTTTACTTCCTCGGGCCTTCCTTCCTCCGCACCTTCGTAATGGGGCTTCTGATTCTAATTCCAATTCTCCTCGTATAGGGTGGGCAAGCCCACGGTGATGACAGCCTTTGGACTCGTGACGCAGGACAACTTGCCGTTCTTCGTGCCGTTCAACTCAACAAATGCGCCGTTTAATAATACGAATCCACTAAACGCTACGACGACGGTGAAGAAGAGGCAAGCGAACCCGGCCGCGGCTACGGCGGGTGTATCGAATGCGCAGCTTGTGGATGCGTATAGTCAGTGGATTAACGCTGCTGCTCAGGCGCAATTGGGTGGTGCGATGCAGTATCAGGTGCGTCTGTTTCCTTTTCCTCCATCCCAGCCCTTTTCCTTTCCTTTCTTTTGACCCCTTCCCTCCGTGGATCAACTAAGCAACCAGCTATCTGGTGTAGTGCCTTGTTCACATGCTGTGTACTCTTCTTCATTTCTCTCACGTCCTTCTCCTTCTCCTGTGCCGTTCTCCTTATCTTTTCCCTTATTCATCCATCTATCCATCCGTCCATCTATCACATGTGTACCACAAACGCTAACAATCCGCCGTATTTGCTTTTATTTTTAAACAGTGGGGTCAAGACGGCCTATCATCCAACGACGGCTCGACCGTCGACCAGAACGCTGATGAGAGCACGACTACGCCGAATGATAACACTTCGGGAATAACGCCGAACGATGGGTACCAGAGTGCTCCTACAGGCGACGATGGTGTGCAGAGTGTGCTTACGGATTTGACCTCCCTCTTCGGATGAGCGATGCGAAGGAAGAAAGTTCGATTGCATACGCAAACATATAAAGACGAACACGAACGGCATTTTTAATTAACGGGCTAATACGAATTTTTTGGACGACGGACGAAAACAAAACGAAAAGGAACGGATTGGAACGGATATAAATACATACGCGAAAAACGAATTGACGACGAGAACGATTTTCTTTCCCCTCTGTGACTTTGTAATCTAACGCCTAACCCCTTTCTCCTTCTTACCTCCCCACTCCTACCTTACATCACACGATCCTCTTGCATTAGCACGCTCTACAACTCCTATCTTTCCCATTTTTGCTCACATTGGACAATTCACACCTTGACTTTTGACTTTTATTTCCTCTTTTCTGGACCAAGTATTACTTCTTTTATTTGACTTTGGTTTCTTTTTCTTTTCTTGTACGTTCTGGGTGGAGTTCTTTTTTTATTACTTTTTCATTTTCTTACAACCAAGTTACATCTTTGTCTCTGTCTCTGTCTCTGTCCTCATTAAGCTGAGTCAAGTAGTAAATAGGTTTAAATAGGCTTTGACGTGGCTTGATGATGTAGCTTGGATGTAATCCCTTTATTTCAGTTTTATTTTGTATTCATATATACGTTGTGACTCTTCACAAGTACCAGCGCCAGAAATTAGACAGGTACTGTACATTTAAAGAGAGGGATATTGTACCTAATTCTTAGAGCAAAGTTGAATGAGATCTTGACAAACTGACAACAAGAATGATTTTTCAGAGACTCTCTGATCTAATACATAACCCTACCTCTTCTGTCCTCTCTCTCATCTTACATTCAAGTTGTATTATCTCTCTCCTTGTACACTCTATGAACCCTACTTTCACCCTTTCAAGATTCTGTACTAGACAATTCATATTCTATCTTACAATCTTTAGTATTTACTTCTTCTCTATATTAGAATTACTGTAACATTGTTTGTTTATTCAGTTTTTCTTCCTTGTATATTCTAGATAGAGTCTCTTTTATTTCTTGTAACTACTTTGTCTTTGTATACATCCTTATTAACACAGTAAACATATTAGAATATAATAGACAGATATGTTCACATTACATACTAAACTATATTCTGAAGCAAGTCTCTAATTAGACAATAAGAATATGATTTAGAATATAGGACAAATATGTTTGTGTATCATATTCTAATACTATGTCTACTGTGTAAGTTGAATCATTTAATACTAGAATTTAATGTAATATGATATTGCTCAGATTTGTGTCCTATGTACTCTATTGTTCAGTTGTATTTTAATTAAAATTTTGTATTTCATGTATTAACATTATAAAAAAGTGTTAGTCTTAGCAAAATTGTAAGTGTTGAAAGTCTTAAGAGTTACTTTTGATACTAAGAGCAAAGATGAATAAGGTTTTATAAAGCAAAGTATTAAGATTAGAGAGCAAAGTCTACTCTCATAATATGCTTATTCAACTTTGCATCTAATGCACCTTTATATATAAACTTTCTTCTCCTCTCTAATTAATCATACTATTGAACTCCTATACTTTGTATCCACCCTGTCTATTAATACTTGACTTTTAAACAAGAGACATGTCAAAAAGGGAATCATCTGGAAGTATATCAAGAAGAGATTCATCAAATAATAATCCAAAGTATGAATTTGATAAAGCATTCCATAATGCTCTCAAGACTATTGTGAATGTATATGTAGAAGTACAATTACAAACAGAGATTACTTCTTTACAAAAGACTTGCAACAAAGTACAAGAAGAGACTAAAAAGAGTCAGACAGCCAAGGATAAACAAATGAATGCATGGAGAGCTTATCAAGATGAAACTGATAAACATGAGGAGATGAAGAAGCACAAAGTATTTGAGGATGAGGGTAAAAAATGGGATGAACAAGATGAGGTTGCAAAGGCAGCTGTAATTGTTCTTATTACAGAGTTTAATATTCTGATTAATACAATCAAGAGAGATCTTGATGTGGATCCTCAAGGCCGTGCATATATTGACAGGGATCTTAAGAAGAAGAATATTGACTTGCAGAAGGCTCTGACTCAGGTTAGAGATGCAGTCCTTGATGCATCCACAATTCATCCGAAAAAGTTACCAACTACCCTCAAGGCAGCTAGCAAAGTACTGGAATCAATGGCTTCTGCAGACAACAGTGCCTGGAGGGGCCAAGTTAAGGGATTGGAGATTTATAATGACATCCTTGCATTGGATAAGGAGATGTCTTCGGAGGACGAATCAGCAGAGACAAGTCGGACACTCCAGTCGGGAAAGGCAGAGATGGAAAGATACAAGAAGAGTGCTGAGGCTTTGCAGATCAAAGTGAGCGTTCATGATAAACGTGAGGAAGCAATGGAGGAATTTAGGAAAGCTATAACCTGAGAGATGATGGATTAGTCAATATGCTTTCATAGATGTGATAATGTACCCTGGCATCAATACATTACAGGGTGTACTTCACTGATCTATAACTTAGAATGTATGTAGTAGATAGATTGATTGATTGATTGGGAAAGGCACAAGTGTGCATAGAAGCAATATTTCGATTTTGCACAAAGACAGATAGCAAAGATTCAGACATCATAGACTCAATGATGTGGGACATCACCTTGTTAAGAGTTCAGACAGGTACTGGGAATCACAAAGGTTACACACAGGAGATTGATTGACTCAGTACAAAGGATCATAACAAACAAGGATGCAATCTAATTAAGTTTGCGAATGGTCTCTGAACCGATCTGAACCAATGTGATTTTGGCCAGGCTCAGTAATACGCTTGTCCCTGCTGGGTGTTTATTACTGCAGTTGTCCGTTCCACTTGCTTTGCCAACAGTCTCTGTATAACATCAAGACAGAAGTACCCACATACACAGTGGATCCCAACGACAAAGACAAGTCGTACCTATCTAAGCTCCATGCACCCGTCCAGGGAACCTAACACTCGCACCAACAAACTCCACTCCCCCATCCCTATCTGCATCTTCCTGTGCACCCAAAGCAACACCCGCCGGACTCGGCGCAAGCGACCCACCCTGATGATCACTCACAATAACATTATTCACAGCATCCACTTCCCGATCAAACGTATTTCCCTCTGTGTCTGCGTAGGTTAGCGTGTTATTCGAGGTACCGTTCCCTGTGTTCCCGGAGGAAGCGATGGTGAAGAACCCTGAGGCGAGTTGGTGCTCTGTGATTGTTGACCCGAGGAGGAAAGGTGCGGGTTGGGAGGTACGGTCGTAGCTGTGGTCGAAGATTGCTTCGACTGTAAGGAGTTGAGAAAGTTAGAAATCGTGCTTCCAGCCGAGAGGTGGGCGAGGAAATAGAAAGACGTACTTTGTGACCCGTCCGGATTAAGGATAGTGAAGTTGATGTTGAACGGGAAGGAGAACTTGTCGGTTACGGCTGGAACACCGTTATGCGTCGACGACACAGAGCCGTTCGAAAGTTGGAACACGTTCTGTAACAAGTAATTAGCATTATTAAAATTAGACGTCACTCGACAAGGAAACTCTAGAGAAAAGAAAACGGCTATTACCTGGATACTCGTATTCTGCAAATAATTCTGCGTATTACTATACGCCATATCCTGCCTCACAACCACCTTATTCACATCCCCACTCCCACTCACAATAGTAGCCTCAATATGTACCGGATGGCTGGCCGAAACCGTGACGTTGACATCACCATTTTGACCTACGTTTCCATTCGTCTGCGTCGTAGCGAACGGCTGGACGTCGTACACCGTAATGTTGCCTGTAGTTTGTCCGGAGCTGTTGGGGTCGGTGACGACTTGTACGAGGCCTGAGACGAACCAGTTTGCGTTGATGGCGTGGTCGGACTCGGCGGAGGCGACGTCGAGGGAGATGCTGTGTGGTTGGCCGTCGGCGAGGAGAGGGGCGAAGGGAGTGAGGTCGAGGAAGTAGGTTGGGAGGTCTAGTGCACCGTATGATGTGATCGGTCTAAGTAAAACAACATGAGTTAAAGAATTCAACCCTTTGTATTCGGAGCAAAATGAATCTGACCTCCAAGCAGTCGGTACAATTCCGCCCGTAAAAATAACCGCATACGGAAACGCAACTCCAGCAAGCATCCCGTCAATTAACAACCTCACCTCTCTAAATGGCCCATCACCAAACGTCGTTCCATCAGGAAGGTCGTCTAAGAACTCATTTGCAGTATTGAAGTACCAGAACTCCTCGTTTCCATTACCCGATGCGAAGAGCTCTGCGTACACTTCTATCGTGTTCTTTGGGAAAGTTACGTTTAGCTAATGAATGTTGTGTAGTAGTAAGTATATTGTCTAGTGAACGAATAAGAAGACGGTAAAACTTACAGAAGTGGCAGGTGGGACGGAAGGCGCGTTGTCATCAGGACTAGATCCAGACTGTGCAGAGATAGGCAGAATAAGGTCGGCCTTCTTCGCAGGCTGGTGTTCAGCAGAAGACGCAAAGAACGTCACCGAGACAGTTGCTACAACAAACGAAATAAAACAAGTTCTCTTAGTCGCTCTTGTCTGTCAAGAAATAACGCGAAGTTTTGGAAGAAGAACCGTACAAGCATACTGTCCATCCAACCCTGTTTCGAGTAAGTTATCAAGCTCGAATATGAACTCTCCCGGAGATGAGAAAAGCGGAATGTATCTCGTAACGTCTTTGAGGTACGTCCAGATGATCCCGTCTCCTCGAGTAGGTTCAGGTGTCGAAGTCCGCCAGACTAATAATTATAGGCCATCCGAATAGGAATTTAAAACAAAGGTAAGAAGACATTGATTAAAGTAAGGATGAGTTTACTGACTCTCAGCGTTTTGGAACGTAATGATCCCAAGTCTATCAAATTGAGTCTATACAATCCAATGAAGTTAGAGAGCCAACTTAGTTCTAAAAATAACGGAAACCACAACGTACACCATTCGAAGTGACCGTCAGATTCAAACTGATACCCGCCCACGAACCTACATCTCCGCAGTCCGTCGGAGGCCTAATAACAATATATCATATCGCATCAAGGCAGTGTCAGTACCCAAAGTCAAACACGTGAGATAGGTTCAACGTCGTACGTACGTGAAGTTCGCAATCGCCGGACTACCCGATCCGAGAATAAACACGCAAATTAACGCCAATATTCACCGGAAGGTAAGTTCATATTTCGTACCTTCCAAAGGAATTCCCGAATGTATGTCTACCAATAAAAGAAAATTAGCAATCACTTCTTCCCTTTCCAACCGGAGTACAGAGAACGAATAAATGTTCAAAGATAAATATACGCACTCAATTAACACCTGCGTACACTGCTTCGCATCTTGCGGTACAGGCGGCGGTTGCGCAACTTGGAAATCAACGAGCACCGCAGCGTGTACATCGTGTACGTGTGCGACCAAAAGCGTGGTGATACCGACACCCAGGCTTACTAGGCTTGAGAACGTCCGTCGGAACTGCATGTCCTAAGTCTCTGGTTTTACAATAGCGTTGGTCCAGGTATATTTTTCAGATAGGTATCTCAACGTAGGCAGGATCAGTGTCAGTATCAGCACCGGCTCTTCAGATAGACACAGACGCCAAGCCAAGCCAGCGAAGAGCCCAGCAGAAAGCGAGCCCGTCTTACGCCAGTGAGAACAAGAAGGGTATATATACGACACCCTAGGGACAAGCGCCAGTCTTCGCTTCTCATATTTACTCCATCCGGTTTTTCGTGGGGTAAATTAAAGATAGTTATGGAAGCGAATCGTGTGGATTAATGGTAACAGCGGAGTCAGGGAACGCGAGTGAGCCATGTGGTCGTGTTCAGACCAAAAAAACAGCACACGATACCACAATATCAAGTAGTTGAGGTATAGGAGCCTTTTGCGCTTGTGTTTGTGCTTCGCAGTCGCCGTTGTTGAGCTGGCAACTCGAATACTTCGTGTTTCTTCTTCTGAGGATCATCTTGGCGGTCTGATGAAATAGATGGTGATGGTATGAAACGAAGATTCGGAAGAAGGCAGTTACTAGTGAATCGTGCAGTTCCCGCTAGTTCCGATACTCAAATAGGCGTAGACGAAGAAGAGCGAGCGACGCAAATCATGGAATCAAAGTTCCAGACTAGAATCACAAAGCATCAAGATGCGTATGTACCATTGTGTGTACGTTTGTGGTTTGATCTCAAGTTAATTTATATCAAGCTTTTTGTATGTATGCTACATTGTTCTTGGTAATGACGTCGCCCGAGCACACCGCCCTTCGCGACAAGCAAGCACGCGAAACTAAACAAGGAAATTATCACGAGAATAATAAGGGAATACGGGAATAGAAAAGAGGATACCAGCCTATACGACACTGAAGCAATGCTCGCATGCAGGAATGTAACATTCAGCTCCTAAAAAAAACCCAAAGATACCTCATCAAAACTCATGGTCAAGCACATCTCGCTGTCTCCCTCCCCCAGCCGCAGCGCCGACAGGCGGCACATCCGGTAACGCATCGTTTCTTCTGTTTCGCTCACCATATAGCCCTCCCTCAGGATCTTCTGGGAACCCAGTATCCTCAATCGACGTCGTGCTACTCCTCCTATCATACTCCGACGCACCAACCCCATCATGCTCAGCACCGCCAACCGTCGAGCGACCCTTCGTCTTCTTCGACTTGCGTTTCTTCGGCGGAGCAGCGTACGCGTCTTCTGTACGCGCCCAGCGATCCTTCTTCCCTTTCTTTTTCTTCTTGGTTACACCGCCGTACATACCGCCGTCTGCGGGGAGCGTATCTTCGAAGTTAGCAGGGTAATGCCACCTCCCACCTGATGTCGACCCAGACCCGGAGTCCAAACTCCCCGTACTCCCCTGTACACTATTCCTCTGCCCATAATATCTCTCATCTTGCTCAGTCCATAATTGCTGATTGTCCCTCCTTGCGCGCGCATCGGGCTCCAATATCGAGTCAGGGCGTCCATTGGCATCAGGAATCTCACCCTCGGCGTATTCCTGTCCCTCGAGCGCACTATGTGGCAGTCGGTCATTGTACCGCGAGGCCCATTGACTGCGCTTCTTGTTTGATTCGATCTTGGTTGTGTCGACGAGACCGTAACGTTGTGCCCATTTGGGCGTTCGGCGGTGATTTTTGTTGTTACGGATGTTCTATTTTTATGATCATGGTGATTATGCGTTGGTTAATTGTTGGCGGTATTAGATGGTTGAGAGAAGTAAATGGAAAGAACAAGAACAACGTACTTGGATATAAAAGTTGTGCCCGTGTCCTATTGTACGTATGACACAAGCGTCAGCTCACTTGGAAATGGATTATCTCGTTTGGGTTGGACCGCTTACCAGGTATATACCCACATATCGTGAGTAAGAGGTTCAGCCAGAAGTCTTTTCCAATGCCAAAGCGGGCGGCAACGGCTACATGATATGACATAGACGCACAATCATATCGACATCAGCTTCTTGCTTTGAGTAAGATTGTGTAGGGAAGTCACTGACCAAGAGGAGGGAGGAGAGTACCAAGAATGAAGAGGAATACGGCGTATCCATGGTGTCGTCGAGGCGTTAGATCGATCTTGCCGTTGACGTAGGACATCGCTGGCTGCTAGTGGAAGGTAGAGTGGAGGAGAAGTTGGTGGTATAAGGCGCCAGAGAAGGAGGTGGGGAAGATGATGGTGAGTGGTAAGGAACGAAAGGCCTGTGCCGTGTGCGCGTCTTTCGCGTCAATCACGAGGACATGCTACAGCATCAAATAAATTTATAATTTTGCATCATTTGCATGGCTGCGCCGTCCCGCCAATCATCCATACGGGCGCTGTGCACTGCGCTCAAGCTAAACGTGGCAAGACAGGCGGCGAGCGTAGGTCGAGACTCCGAGGGGCACACAATTAATTTCGGTATAATTGAATATGCTGTATATTATTCCTCTGCATTTACAACAAAGGAAGAGCGCCTGCACAACAACATAAGTCCAGGCACGCACACCCGCAATAGCCCGTTATCCTTCCATCGCCCCCCTTCATAAGTAATACCAGCACAGAATACATACCAGATCATGCCAGCAATCACTCAATTCCTCACACGTTTATATGCCTCATACACAAGGGGTCTTAAGGAACCCGTCGGGAGAAGACCAACACGCCCAGCACAAAGTCCAGATTTTAAGGTATGCGGATCCGAAAGACGTTTTGATGTATAGGAAAAGTGCGTAAAGTCTCATACACGTTGCGCGGTGGCTCTCCTGGTGCCTGGTTGAAGGGCACACTTAGAATTGTGAGACGCAAGGCGAGGTGGGCATAGAAAGGAGGTCTATGACGAGCAGCGGGAGTTAATTCGAGAGGAATATAAAAACAAGTGTTGATTTAGAGCACTGCAGACCTGGACCGTTCTGAGACCCACGTGCTGCATTACGCCCTACAGATTACTTATTTTCTCTCTCTTCACGTCTAACCTCCTTTACTATTGCAAATACACATCACGTCTACAGAAAACATTTCGTAGCAGTAGAAGACTTGAAATTCAGCAGAACATCGTTGGCCAAGAAAGGTGAGCATTTCAATCACAGATACAAACGCAATTAACACCCACGCACAGACCAGGTGGTCAGTGCGTCCTACCCATATCTAACATTTCCTCTTTTCAACCGGTAATCGTATCTCTGCTTTACACCACTTGCTGAATCTGTATTTGCTGAAATGTCGTCTCTACGCAGAACGCAGGGCCAATGGACGGCGAGGCTCCAACGCATGGCAACAACGTACAAGACCCAGACCTAGACTTCCTCGGTATTTCACTCGTCCAGCACGGAAACTCTAGTAATGACAATGACGCAACAGGATCAAATGTCGGTAGTCTACACCCGCAAATCGGCATGACCGGGAGAAGTGACGAGCATCAGTTATCCGTAGAGGATCTCTTACAACGGGAGCTTGCGGCCTTTCTCAGCCAAGCGACGAACAACAACGGGAATACCGGAGTTGCTACCACTTCAACTCTTGCTACAAATAATAATGTAGCCTCGAACAACGTCAACGTCGCTACAGACGCGTCGACGACAACAGCCGACCATGCCAACGAACAGACACATGAACAATACCTTTCTGGTCTTGCTGCGGTTCTGCAAGCTGCACAGGCGATGCAAACGCAGGGCCCGGTGAAAAGCACTCCGGCGTTTCATTCCCTTACTGCTGACTTGACTCTCGACTCCGGACACTCAAACAAGGATTCTGGGGGCATTCGCGGCGACGTTGTAGAAGGAAATGTAGAAGGCGGACGGTTCAGCAACGACCTCACAGACCTACTTGCTCATATAAGTGCTCAACTAGAGCAGGAGGATGGGCAGCATGTTCATACACATACAGAGGACCATGGATTCCCTTCTATGACTGGTCGTAACGCTGCTTCCATAGCGGAGGGTTACAATTTCCTCGCTCCATCTGCTTCGTTAGTGACAAATGCAAACGCGAACGCGTATTACTCTGCTCCTGGACCTTCGTCAGGCGCAGTGCCGTATTACAGCGGGGTGTTCCCTACTTCCATGCCGCAAAGCCCCGGAGCTGGACCAAGCACGGCAAAAGACGATGAGGCTGCGGTTGATGGGAAAGGAAAGGGAAAAGGAACTAAGAGGAAGAGGGAAGGAAAGGAGAAGAAAACGTTCACGTGCGAGTATTGTGAGAAGACGTTCGGGAGGAAGAGCGACGCGTTGAGGCATTCGCGGATACATACTGGTGATCGGCCGTTTGTTTGTCCGCACGATGGGTGCGGGAAGACTTTCATTCAGGTAAACGATCCACTTCACAAGTCCTCTTAGTACTATTACTAACGCGTGAATAACTCTTCTGCTGCCATAGCGTTCTGCCTTACACGTCCATCTACGCGTCCATTCAGGTGAAAAACCGCATGCATGCGAATATCCTACATGCGGACGGACATTTAGCGATTCAAGTAGCCTTGCTCGACATCGGCGGACGCATACTGGACGAAGACCGTATGCGTGTCTTTGGCCTGATTGTCCGAAGACGTTCACAAGGAAGACGGCGCTGACAGCGCATATGCGCACGCACGACCCGAATTGGGAACCTGATCCGAACGTGTACGTCTCTGTCGTCGTTCTGTTTGATTATGGAATGACAAACTAATGCAACATCTATTATACTTATTATACTTGATTCTATAGACGATACAACTTCAAGTCGAAAAGACGAAAGACGGATGGAGGAGGTGAAGACGAAGAATCAGAGACGGAGGAAGGTGACGCGGCGCTCCGTACACTGACATCCCTACTTCCGCATATCGGTGCGGGAGGGACCGTACCACCTCTAGGCCCAAGTATCGAATCCGGTGCACTACATGACGGAGATGGCAGTAGCGCACCGCTGGAAGCACGCGTCGCAGCGATAAGTGCAGAGATCGCAGCTGCTATTGCACAGGCGCAGATTCAGGCTCAGATATTTGAGGATGAAGAGGAAGATGAGGAGGAGAGCGATGAGGATGGGGATGAGGAGGACGGGGTCGCTGGAGGAGACGGTGTAGGAGATGAGAGTGGGAATGGGAATACATACGGGATGAACGTGAGCGGGATCCGTACTGAACAGCCCGAGTCGCATACACAGCAACTACAACCTTCGCATAGCTTTCCGCCTTTTTCCGCTGCCGATGGCGGTGGTCCCATCTCGCTGCCCACTTCGCCTCCAAAGCTCACAACTAACGAGGACGAGGACGACTTCCCCGTCCCATTGCGCGAGAGAAAGCCCAAGCCTTCAATAGGCACCGCGTCCGGAACCGCTTCAGTAGTAGCTGGGAGGAAACGCAAGAGATAGCTGTAGTTACCTCTCTAGTTGTGGTAGTCTGTTCTACACCAGATTTTTATGAATAAATTGAGAGAGCCCGGCCCGGGTGGACCGACGGGTCTCCGGACGGAGCACAACGTTGATCCGTCTTACGTAATACCATGAAGGATGTCAGACGGGAATCTCGTGCCAGTACGAGAGTTGGCCTGAGCAAGTTCCGCTGCTTGCCACTGCCGATTTTGCCCGTTGTTCACTCGCTCTTATAAGCTTATTAGATTCCTCCAATAAGCCTTCGACCTTTGGCACTTGACCAACGATCTTCACGCTCGCTTCACTCGACTCGACGTGCCAAGCTTTGTGTGTGTTGTACGGATAGATTGGACGAAGAAAGATGGCTGAGGAACCGCCGAGCACTGATATCATCACCCTCACGCGGTACGTGTCAACGCATATATTCAATCTCACAGAAAAAGAGATAGAAGAACTGATTGGAGTTTTTGATCCTGCTTGTTTGTCACTGGTGGTGTGTGATGGTGGCGGGGTGATAAAGGCATATCCTAGGCGAACAGCTACGTCTTGGTGCAGCAGCGACGGGTGACTTGACGTTGCTCCTTACTGCTATTCAGACCACCTCCAAGTTCATCGCTACGAATGTCCGTAAGGCTCGGCTTATCAACTTGTACGTTTCCTTTCTCCTCCCTCAAAAAGACAAGATTTCACAACTCTGATTCAATCCGTTTAGGATTGGCCTAGCAGGCGAGACCAACGTCTCCGGCGACGAACAAAAGAAACTAGACGTCCTCGCAAACGACATCATGGTCAACGCTCTCCGTGCCTCTCGCAAAACAGCTGTACTCGTCTCGGAAGAGTTGGACGAGGCGATTTTAATTGAGGAGAGGCTGAGGGGACGGTATTGTGTGGTGTTTGACCCCTTGGATGGGTCGAGTAATATTGATGCTGGTGTGAATATTGGGACGATTTTTGGGATTTATAAAGTCGTGAGTGTATTAATTCTTTCTTATGGGAGTTACCCTGTTTACTGATTATTTGTGTGGATGTAAGAACTCGGAGAAGGGAGATATCTCAGACGTCCTTAGGCCTGGACGGGAAATGGTTGCGGCAGGGTATACCATGTAAGTCGTTCTGTTCCTCGTGCTTTCGGCTCGATTTCACACGCATATATTCAGGTACGGTTCGTCGTGCAACCTCGTTCTCTCGACTGGTGGTGGCGTGAATGGATACACGCTCGACACCGCTCTCGGAGAGTTCATTCTCACCCATCCAGACGTACGTTACGGCGTCCTTTATCTCGATCACACGCATGTGATTAACCTTTTACCCGATTTACCCCTTTATCACCCCCTTCACTCTTTGCGGCTGGCAAACACAAAACACACAAAACAAACCGATCTTAAACGCAACGCTCTGTGTGCCGGTAGATTAAAATCCCCGCACGCGGGAAGATCTACTCCTTCAACGAAGGCAACTCAACCTACTTCCACCCACCCGTCGTAAACTACCTCAACTCCATCAAATACCCCACAAACGGCAAGTCACCCTACTCTTCTCGTTACATCGGTTCGATGGTCGCAGACGTCCACCGTACGCTTCTCTACGGCGGGATCTTCGGCTACCCAGATGATAAGAAAAGTAAGAGCGGGAAGTTGAGGTTGTTGTATGAAGCGTTCCCGATGGCGTTTTTGACGGAGCAGGCTGGAGGGGTTGCGACTACGGGACGGGGAAGGATTTTGGATATTGAGCCGAAGGGGATCCATGAGCGGTGTGCGGTGTTTTTGGGGAGTAAGGATGATGTGAATGATTTGTTGAAGTTTTATCAGGATGGTAAGTAGGTGTGAGGAATGAAGTGAGCAAGGAGGTTGGTGGCTGGGTAAAGGGGAAGTTTGAAGCGTAAAGTGCGTAGTGCCTTTTTTTTTGGTACAGGCGAGGTGGTTCTGTTAATTCTGTATGCCAATGTACATGTGTGTTATTCAAAACTCTGCAGCTTCCAACAATATGAGAACCAGGATGTTTGAGTTAACTTAACGAGAAGTACTTTATAATATAAAGTCAATTGTATACAGTGCGTTTCAATATTATTGAACCTTCTCCATTGTGTAAATACATACAATACGTACAGGATCATTCAGTGAATTTGAAAGACTGCTATAATGTTAGTGAAAAGGCTGAAACGTTAGGAAGTATGAATGCTTAACGCTAGCTAACTAACACCTTGAATGCTAGTACTATCAATAAATACAATTGATTGTCCGAGTTCTTGGCTAATGAATGTATAGTCTAAATGCCTCATTCTTGACAATTTGCTCAGGATTGAAAGAAGTAGCAGTATGATTGTAGTTCTATGTCGGCATACGTTCTTCTACGTGTTCTAAGACCATTGGATCTCCTGTAGTATACAACGCATGGAACTCAGTGGGTTCAAAAACGCTGGTAGCGAGGAAAACCGAGACGACGGGAACCATGCTAACGTTAATTTGCAAATACCATTGATACCATTGATACCGTTCACTATCCAGGATTGTGCTACGTAAACCTTCCCTTGATCTCTGACGACCCACAGCAATGGAGTCCTTCTTCGCCAGCATTTCAAAATCACATCTAATCCTAACCATAAGCATATATTTATTTAAATTGCAGATCGTGATTAGGCTTTGAACGCCCCGGTTTTCACGAGCTGCTCAACGGCGTCCTCGATGTCCTTCGTAGCTTCATGTCTCCAAACGTCGTCCCATTTCTCTTCAAGATCTGAGCGAATGCCTTCTTTACTTGGTCCGCTGGGCCCTAGCAGTTCGTAAATGTACCCCATCGTCGTGCTTCGTGTTAGAACCATGTTGGCGTGCGGACGGCGGACGGTGTCGTATGCCTTGAGTACTTCCTGTAATTTAAAATGAAGGTTACATGAGCACATGGAAGCAGCCTCCGGCTGAGACAAGACGCGAAGAAAGTAAGCAGTGAGATGGGAGGGTCCGTACTTACTTGAATATTCCCCGCATTCGTCTGCGGTTGAGTTAACAACCTCACTATCACAAGTGCATCTTCAAGCCCCTGACCCGCACCGGCACCAAGATACGGTAACATCGCGTGCGCAGCGTCTCCTACCAATGCGACTCTTCCTCTCACATAACTCTCCAACGGCGGGTTACAAGCATGCACAGACCAGACACTCGGACGCGCGATGCAACCGAGAAGCAATCGCACATCACGTCCCCAGCCTTCGTAATTGCTGAGAAGCTCCTCCGTGCTGCGCGGTGTGACCCATGCGTCTGGTGGGACGGGACGAGCACCCCAAGGTATGGAGTGGTCAGCTGCGAAGGCGACGACGTTCACTACTGTTCCGTTCTTAATTGGGAACGTTAATACGTGCTATAGAAAGCTGCAATGAGCGAAGGAGAATCCGAAAGATAGTCAGAAGATATGATACCTTCTTGTCCCCGACGAAACAGTGCAACCGTCTACTCAATTCAAGTACCATACTCTCGCTCGCACCGGCGGCTTTGAGCTGCTCGACGGGGACCAACCCGCGGTATGCAGTGTTGTTCGTGAAAGCCACGCGAACCAACTTCGATCTGGTTATATCATTCCCATTGGTTTCCTCACCGTTCGTAGTGACGTCCTCGGTTGACCCTTCCACGACGTACGAGCGCACAGCAGAGCGGACACCGTCCGCGCCAACGACAACATCAGCTTCTGTGGAAGTACCGTCCGCAAAGAGGACTTGTACACGCTGTGAATCAAGATCGCGGACAGCGACGCAACGTTTGTTGCAGTGTATCCTGGAAGCGTCGACGAGATGGACAAGTGCGTCAAGGAATGTGACCCTACGTTATCTTCAGCATGTACTTCAGAATACCGGTTCAAGGTTTGCAGACCTGTGTATCCCTATCGCATCGTCCTTGGGATCCTCGGGATACTGTATTACGGTCCGGACGTCAGTCTGTGAGATCCGAGGAATATGAATGTGCAGCATAATCACGCAATACGTACATCAAAGATCACTTCGTGTTCACCAAGGCCAAAGACGAAACGGAATGGCCGGGGTTTGAGCTTCTCAGGAAGCACAGCAGCCTCGATTTCACTTAGAATCTCAAGTTCCCTGAGAACGCGTATGGCGTTCGGACCTAACAGACCTCATTCACTGAAACATGACACGAAAGTAACAGCAATGACATTACCTAGACCGACCCCGGCTCCAATTTCACCGAGCTTCGGCTTTTATTTAAGGCGTCGAGGTCAGCGGCCGCGGTCATCTATTCAAACGGATATACTTACAGCAGCCTCGTAGATATCGACATCGACCCCTGCCCTTGTGAGTCCAATAGCAACCGCTAGACCGGTCATGCCACCACCAACAACCGCAACTTTCAAAGATTTCTGATGCCCGTTCATCTCGCTAGTAGCCATCGTAGAGATGCAATAACAGAGTCAAAGCATGAGAGAGAGATAGGGACACGGGACATAGAAAGTACTTATACTGATGTTATTCATAGACGAGTGTATTCAAAGGCAGGTTGTAGATCAGGGTATGCCGAGGACTGCTCCCCTAGGAGTCATTCGGCCGCAAACGAGTATAGAAATAAGCACCTTCTAATAAAAAGAAGCGCCCAAAACAATACAGTCTGAGGATGGAGATAATGTGACTGGTGCCAGAAATAGAAGACCTTCACAGTATCCGCTCAGAGGGAAAAGATCCCGGTACAATGGTATCTGTTTATAGTTGAAATCGACTCTAGAGTAATTTCAAGATAGTCCAGCCTGCCTCACTATCAGTGCACCTAAATAGTTCTTTAGAAGCTGAAGAAGGATACACCCAGAGACAAATATGTATTATTTGCCAAGAAGGGCTGGCTTCTGGGCAGAATACTATAGCATTCAAAGGTTACTTGAGATGCATTTCAGTTCTTGCTCAATTGAATTGAGGAGCACATTATCGTCCGCACAAACAGCATGCCTTTTCCTTGGCAGTGCCGAGGTGATAAATGAGATGAGGGCTACACAGAAAGAGGCGTAGAACCATAGGGCCTGGGACACAGTGTGATTCCTTATCTCGAAAGAGTCAACGAGTCGATTGCACTTCTCCGTGAACAGGACACATGTGGGTAGCTTTTAACGATTTTAGTCGCTCGGAGACCAAGGAACAATTAGTCACGCCAGAGAGCTCTTCCTTGGGACATGTTCATTGCACGTCGGAGGGGGTAGGGCCAAAGGAAATGTCTGGGAAGAAAGTAATAGCCGTGGTTGAGCGTGACGAAGTGAAAATGACTCGAAAACAAAGGAATAAATTAT